>NW_024544663.1:0-65723 GCF_018167655.1 Microtus oregoni
CTGAGCACCCAGCACCTTGAGTACTGAGCACCCAGCACCCCGAGCACTGAGCACCCAGCACCCTGAGCACTGAGCACCCAGCACCCTGAGCACTGATCACCCAGCACCCTGAGCTCTGAGCACCCAGCACCCTGAGTACTGAGCACCCAGCACCCTGAGTACTGAGCACTCAGCACCCTGAGTACTAAGCACCGAGCACCGCGAGCACTGAGCACCCAGCACCCTGAGCACAGAGCACCCTGAGGACTGAGCACCCAGCACCCCAAGCACTGAGCACCCTGAGTATTGAGCACCCAGCACCCTGAGTACTGAGCAGCCAGCACCCTGAGTACTGAGCACCCAGCACCCTGAGTACTGAGCACCCAGCACACTGAGTACTGAGCACCCAACACCCCAAGCACTGAGCACCCTGAGTACTGAGCACCCAGCACCCCAAGCACTGAGCACCCTGAGTATTGAGCACCCAGCACCCTGAGTACTGAGCAGCCAGCACCCTGAGTACTGAGCACCCAGCACCCTGAGTACTGAGCACCCAGCACCCCGAGCACTGAGCACCCAGCACCCTGAGTATTGAGCACCCAGCACCCTGAGCACTGAGCACCGAGCACCCTGAGCACTGAGCACCCAGCACCCTGAGGACTGAGCACCCAGCACCCTGAGCACTGAGCACCCTGAGTATGGAGCACTGAGTACCCTGAGTACTGAGCACTGAGCACCCTGAGTACTGAGCAACCAGCACCCTGAGTACTGAGCACCCAGCACCCTGAGCACTGAGCACCGAGCACCCTGAGTAGTGAGCACCCAACGTACTGAGCACCGAGCACCCCGAGCACTGAGCACCCAGCACCCTGAGTACTGAGCACCCAGCACCCCGAGCACTGAGCACCCAGCACCCTGAGCACTGAGCACCCAGCACCCTGAGCACTGATCACCCAGCACCCTGAGCACTGAGCACCCGGCACCCTGACTACTGAGCACCCAGCACCCTGAGTACTGAGCACTCAGCACCCTGAGTACTGAGCACCGAGCACCCCGAGCACTGAGCACCCAGCACCCTGAGCACTGAGCACCCTGGGGACTGAGCACCCAGCACCCTGAGCACTGAGCACCCAGGTCCCTGAGCACTGAGCACCCAGAACCCAAAGCACTGAGCACCCAGCACCCTCAGTACTGAGCACCCAGCACCCTGAGCACTGAGCACCCAGCACCCTGAGTACTGAGCACCCTGAGTACTGAGCACCGATCACCCTGAGCACTGAGCTCCCAGCACCCTGAGTACTGAGCACCCAGCACCCTGAGGACTGACCACCCAGCACCCTGAGTACTGAGCACCCAACACCCTGAGCACTGAGCACCCAGCACCCTGAGTACTGAGCACCCAGCACCCTGAACACTGAGCACTCAGCACCCCGAGAATGAGCACCCAGCACCCCGAGTACTGAGCACCGAGCACCCTGAGCACTGAGTACCCAGCACCCTGAGTACTGAGCACCCAGCACCCTGAGCACTGAGCACCGAGCACTCCGAGTACTGAGCACCCAGCACCCTGACCACTAAGAACCCAGCACCCTGAGTACTGAGCACGCAGCACCCTGAGTACTGAACACCCAGCACCCTGAGCACTGACCACTGAGCACCCTGATCACTGAGTACTGAGCACCGAGCACCCCTAGAACTGAGCACCCAGCACCCGGAGTACTGAGCACCCAGCACCCTGAGTACTGAGCACCCAGCACCCCGAGCACTGAGCACCCAGCACCCTGAGTACTGAGCACTGAGCACCCAGCACCCCGAGCACTGAGCACCCAGCACCCTGAGCACTGAGCACCCAGCACCCGAGTACTGAGCACCCAGCACCCTGAGTACTGAGCACCCAGGACCCTGAGTACTGAGCACCCAGCACCCCGAGTACTGAGCACCCAGCACCCTGAGCACTGAGCACCCAGCACCCTGAGCACTGAGCACCCAGCACCCTGAGTACTGAGCACCCAGCACCCTGAGTACTGAGCACCCAGCACCCTGAGCACTGAGCACCCAGCACCCTGAGCACTGAGCACCCAGCACCCTGAGCACTGAGCACCCAGCACCCGAGTACTGAGCACCGAGCACCCTGAGCACTGAGCACCCAGCACCCTGAGCACTGAGCACCCAGCACCCTGAGCACTGAGCACCCAGCACCCTGAGCACTGAGCACCCAGCACCCTGAGCACTGAGCACCCAGCACCCTGAGTAGTGAGCACCCAACGTACTGAGCACCAAGCACCCCGAGCACTGAGCACCCAGCACCCTTAGTACTGAGCACCGAGCACCCTGAGCACTGAGCACCCAGCACCCTGAGTACTGAGCTCCGAGCACCCCGAGCACTGAGCACCCAGCGCCCCGAGCACCGAGCACCCTGAGCACTGAGCACCCAGCACCCTGAGTACTGAGCACCCTGCACAATGAGCAATGAGCACCCTGAGTACTGAGCACCCAGCACCTTGAGCACTGAGCACCCAGCACCCGGAGTACTGAGCACCCAGGACACTGAGTACTAAGCACCGAGCACCCTGAGTACTGAGCACCCAGCACCCTGAGCACTGAACACACAGCACCCTGAGTACTGAGCACCTCAAGCACTGAGCACCCAGCACCCTGAGTACTGAGCACCGAGCACCCCGAGCACTGAGCACCCAGCACCGCGAGCACTGAGCACATAGCACCCCGAGCACTGAGCACCCAGCACCCTGAGTACTGAGCTCCCAGCACCCTGAGCACTGAGCACTGAGCACCCACCACCCTGAGCACTGAGCACTGAGTACCAAGCACCCTGAGCACTGAGCACCCAGCACCCTGAGCACTGAGTACCCAGCACCCTGAGCACTGAGCACCCAGCACCCTGAGCACTGAGCACACAGCACCCTGAGCACTGAGCACCTAGCACCCTGAGGACTGAGCACTGAGCACCCAGCACCCTGAGCACTGAGCACCCAGCACCCTGAGTACTGAGCACCGAGCACCCCGAGCACTGAGCACCCAGCACCCTGAGTACTGAGCTCCGAGCACCCTGAGCACTAAGCACCCTGAGCACTGAGCACCGAGCACCCTGAGCACTGAGTACCCAGCACCCTGAGCAATGTGCACCCAGCACCCTGAGCACTGAGCACCCAGGACCCTGAGCACTGAGCACCCAGCACCCTGAGTACTGAGCACTGAGCACCCAGCCCTCCGAGCACTGAGCACCCAGCACCCTGAGTACTGAGCACTGAGCACCCAGCACCCCGAGCACTGAGTACCCAGCACCCTGAGCACTGAGCACCCAGCACCCGAGTACTGAGCACACAGCATCCTGAGTACTGAGCACCCAGCACCCTGAGTACTGAGCACCCAGCACTCCGAGTACTGAGCACCCAGCACCCTGAGTACTGAGCACCCCAGCACCCTGAGCACTGAGCACCCAGCACCCCGAGCACTGAGCACCCAGCACCCTGAGTACTGAGCACCCAGCACCCTGAGTACTGAGCACCCAGCACTCTGAACACTGAGCACCCAGCACCCTGAGCACTGAGCACTGAGCACCCTGATCACTGAGTACTGAGCACCGAGCACCCCGAGAACTGAGCACCCAGCACCCTGAGTACTGAGCACCCAGCACCCCAAGCACTGAGCACCCTGAGTATTGAGCACCCAGAACCCTGAGTACTGAGCAGCCAGCACCCTGAGTACTGAGCAAACAGCACCCTGAGTATTGAGCACCCAGCACCCCGAGCACTGAGCACCCAGCACCCTGAGGACTGAGCACCCAGCACCATGAGCACTGAGCACACTGAGTACTGAGCACTGAGCACCCTGAGTACTGAGCACTGAGCACCCTGAGTACTGAGCAACCAGCACCCTGAGTACTGAGCACCCAGCACCCTGAGTACTGAGCACTGAGCACCCCGCACACCGAGCACTGAGCACCCAGGACCCTGATTACTGAGCACTGAGCACCCAGCACCCCGAGCACTGAGCACCCAGCACCCTGAGCACTGAGCACCCAGAACCCTGAGCACTGAGCACACAGCACCCTGAGTACTGAGCACTGAGCACCCAGCACCCCGGGCACTGAGCACCCTGCACCCTGAGTACTGAGCACTGAGCACCCAGCACCCCGAGCTCTGAGCAACCAGCACCCTGAGCACTGAGCACCCAGCACCCGAGTACTGAGCACCCAGCACCCTGAGTACTGAGCACCCAGCACCCTGAGTACTGAGCACCCAGCACCCTGAGTACTGAGAACCCAGCACCCCGAGCACTGAGCACGCAGCACCCCGAGTACTGAGCACCCAGCACCCTGAGTACTGAGCACCAAGCACCCTGAGCACTGAGCACCCAGCACCCCGAGCACTGAGCACCCAGCACCCTGAGTACTTTGCACCCAGCACCCTGAGCACTGAGCACCCAGCACCCTGAGTAGTGAGCACCCAACGTACTGAGCACCGAGCACCCCAAGCACTGAGCACCCAGCACCCTGAGTACTGAGCACCGAGCACCCCGAGCACTGAGCACCCAGCACCCTGAGTACTGAGCTCCGAGGACCCCGAGCACTGAGCACCCAGCACCCCGAGCACCGAACACCCTGAGCACTGAGCACCCAGCACCCTGACTCCTGAGCACCCAGCACCCTGAGCAATGAGCAACCTGAGTACTGAGCACCCAGCACCTTGAGCACTGAGCACCGAGCACCCCGAGCACTGAGCACCCAGCACCCTGAGCACTGAACACACAGCACCCTCAGTACTGAGCACCTCGAGCACTGAGCACCCAGCACCCTGAGCACTGAGTACCCAGCACCCTTAGCACTGAGCCTACAGCACCCTGAGCACTGAGCACACAGCACCCTGAGCACTGAGCACCCAGCACCCTGAGTACTGAGCACTGAGCACCCAGCACACCGAGCACTGAGCACCCAGCACCCTGAGTACTGAGCACTGAGCACCCAGCACCCCGAACACTGAGCACCCAGCACCCTGAGCACTGAGCACCCAGCACCCGAGTACTGAGCACCCAGCACCCTGAGTACTGAGCACCCAGCACCCTGAGTACTGAGCACCCAGCACCCCGAGTACTGAGCACCCAGCACCCTGAGTACTGAGCACCCAGCATCCAGAGCACTGAGCACCCAGCACCCCGAGCACTGAGCACCCAGCACCCTGAGTACTGAGCACCCAGCGCCCCGAGCACTGAGCACCCAGCACCCTGAGCACTGAGCACCCAGCACCCTGAGTACTGAACACCCAGCACCCTGAGTACTGAACACCCAGCACCCTGAGCACTGAGCACTGAGCACCCTGAGCACTGAGCACCCAGCACCCCGAGTACTGAGCACCCAGCACCCCGAGCACTGAGCACCCAGCGCCCCGAGCACTGAGCACCCAGCACCCCGAGCACTGAGCACTGAGCACCCAGCACCCTGAGTACTGAGCAGTGTGCACCCTGAGCACTGAGCACCCAGCACCCCGAGTACTGAGCACTGAGCACCCTGAGTACTGAGCAACCAGCACCCTGAGCACTGAGTACCCAGCACCCTGAGGACTGAGCACCCAGCACCCTGAGCACTGAGCACCCAGCACCCTGAGCACTGAGCACCCAGCACCCTGAGTACTGATCACTGAGCACCCAGCACCCCGTGCACTGAGCACCCAGCACCCTGAGTACTGAGCACTGAGCACCCAGCACCCCGAGCACTGAGCACCCAGCACCCTGAGCACTGAGCACCCAGCACCCGAGTACTGAGCACCCAGCACCCTGCGTACTGAGCACCCAGCACCCTGAGTACTGAGCACCCAGCACCCTGAGAACCGAGCACCCAGCACCCCGAGCACTGAGCACCCAGCACCCCGAGTACTGAGCACCCAGCACCCTGAGTACTGAGCACCCAGCACCCTGAGCACTGAGCACCCAGCACCCTGAGTAGTGAGCACCCAGCACCCCGAGCACTGAGCACCCAGCACCCTGAGTAGTGAGCACCCAACATACTGAGCACCGAGCACCCCGAGCACTGAGCACCCAGCACCCTGAGTACTGAGCACCGAGCACCCCGAGCACTGAACACCCAGCACCCTGAGTACTGAGCTCCGAGGACCCCGAGCACTGAGCACCCAGCGCCCCGAGCACCCAGCACCCTGACTACTGAGCACCCAGCACCCTGAGCAATGAGCAACCTGAGTACTGAGCACTCAGCACCCTGAGTACTAAGCACCGAGCACCGCGAGCACTGAGCACCAAGCACCCTGAGCACAGAGCACCCTGAGGACTGAGCACCCAGCACCCTGAGCACTGAGCACCCAGCACCCTGAGTACTGAGCACGGATAATCCTGAGCACTGAGCACCCAGAACCCAAAGCACTGAGCACCCAACACCCTCAGTACTGAGCACCCAGCACCCCGAGCACTGAGCACCCAGCACCCTGAGTACTGAGCACCCTGAGTACTGAGCACCGAGCACCCCGAGCACTGAGCACCCAGCACCCTGAGTACAGAGCACTCAGCACCCTGAGTACTGAGAACCCAGCACCCTGAGTACTGAGCACTCAGCACCCTGAGCACTGAGCACCGAGCACCCCGAGTACTGAGCACCCAGCACCCTGAGCACTGAGCACCCAGCACCCTGAGTACTGAGCACCCAGCACCCTGAGTACTGAACACCCAGCACCCTGAGCACTGAGCACTGAGCACCCTGATCACTGTGTACTGAGCACCGAGCACCCCGAGAACTGAGCACCCAGCACCCGGAGTACTGAGCACCCAGCATCCTGAGTACTGAGCACCGAGCACCCCGAGCACTGAGCACCCAGCACCCCGAGTACTGAGCACCGAGCACCCTGATCACTGAGGACTGAGCACCGAGCACCCCGAGCACTGAGTACCCAGCACCCTGAGTACTGAGCACTCAGCACCCTGAGCACTGAGCACCGAGCACCCCGAGTACTGAGCACCCAGCACCCTGAGCACTGAGCACCCAGCACGCTGAGTACTGAGCACCCAGCACCCTGAGTACTGAACACCCAGCAACCTGAGCAATGAGCACTGAGCACCCTGATCACTGAGTACTGAGCACCGAGCACCCCGAGAACTGAGCACCCAGCACCCGGAGTACTGAGCACCCAGCACCCTGAGTACTGAGCACCCAGCACCCCGAGCACTGAGCACCCAGCACCCTGAGCACTGAGCACCCAGCACCCTGAGTACTGAGCACTGAGCACCCAGCACACCGAGCACTGAGCACCCAGGACCCTGATTACTGAGCACTGAGCACCCAGCACCCCGAGCACTGAGCACACAGCACCCTGAGCACTGAGCACCCAGAACCCTCAGCACTGAGCACCCAGCACCCTGAGTACTGAGCACTGAGCACCCAGCACCCCGGGCACTGAGCACCCAGCACCCTGAGTACTGAGCACTGAGCACCCAGCACCCCGAGCACTGAGCACCCAGCACCCTGAGCACTGAGCACCCAGTACCCGAGTACTGAGCACCCAGCACCCTGAGTACTGAGCACCCAGCACCCTGAGTACTGAGCACCCAGCACCCTGAGTACTGAGCACCCAGCACCCCGAGCACTGAGCACCCAGCACCCCGAGTACTGAGCACCCAGCACCCTGAGTACTGAGCACCCAGCACCCTGTGCACTGAGCACCCAGCACCCCGAGCACTGAGCACCCAGCACCCTGAGTACTGAGCACCCAGCACCCTGAGCACTGAGCACCCAGCACCCTGAGTAGTGAGCACCCAACGTACTGAGCACCGAGCACCCCGAGCACTGAGCACCCAGCACCCTGAGTACTGAGCACCGAGCACCCCGAGCACTGAACACCCAGCACCCTGAGTACTGAGCTCCGAGGACCCCGAGCACTGAGCACCCAGCGCCCCGAGCACCGAACACCCTGAGCACTGAGCACCCAGCACCCTGACTACTGAGCACCCAGCACCCTGAGCAATGAGCAACCTGAGTAATGAGCACCCAGCACCTTGAGCACTGAGCACCGAGCACCCCGAGCACTGAGCACCCAGCACCCTGAGCACTGAACACACAGCACCCTAAGTACTGAGCACCTCGAGCACTGAGCACCCAGCACCCTGAGCACTGAGTACCCAGCACCCTTAGCACTGAGCACCCAGCACCCTGAGCACTGAGCACACAGCACCCTGAGCACTGAGCACCCAGCACCCTGAGTACTGAGCACTGAGCACCCAGCACCCCGAGCACTGAGCACCCAGCACCCTGAGTACTGAGCACTGAGCACCCAGCACCCCGAACACTGAGCACCCAGCACCCTGAGCACTGAGCACCCAGCACCCGAGTACTGAGCACCCAGCACCCTGAGTACTGAGCACCCAGCACCCTGAGTACTGAGCACAGAGCACCCCGAGTACTGAGCACCCAGCACCCTGAGTACTGAGCACCCAGCATCCTGAGCACTGAGCACCCAGCACCCCGAGCACTGAGCAACCAGCACCCTGAGTACTGAGCACCCAGGGCACTGAGCACTGAGCACCCAGCACCCTGAGCACTGAGCACCCAGCACCCTGAGTACTGAGCACCCAGCACCCTGAGTACTGAACACCCAGCACCCTGAGCACTGAGCACTGAGCACCCTGAGCACTGAGTACTGAGCACTGAGCACCCTGAGCACTGAGCACCCAGCACCCGAGTACTGAGCACCCAGCACCCCGAGCACTGAGCACCCAGCGCCCCGAGCACTGAGCACCCAGCACCCCGAGCACTGAGCACTGAGCACCCAGCACCCCGAGTACTGAGCAGTGAGCACCCTGAGCACTGAGCACCCAGCACCCCGAGTACTGAGCACTGAGCACCCTGAGTACTGAGCAACCAGCACCCTGAGCACTGAGTACCCAGCACCCTGAGGACTGAGCACCCAGCACCCTGAGTACTGAGCACCCAGCACCCTGAGCACTGAGCACCCAGCACCCCGAGCACTGAGCACCCAGCACCCTGAGTACTTTGCACCCAGCACCCTGAGCACTGAGCACCCAGCACCCTGAGTAGTGAGCACCCAACGTACTGAGCACCGAGCACCCCGAGCACTGAGCACCCAGCACCCTGAGTACTGAGCACCGAGCACCCCGAGCACTGAGCACCCAGCACCCTGAGTACTGAGCTCCGAGGACCCCGAGCACTGAGCACCCAGCACCCCGAGCACCGAACACCCTGAGCACTGAGCACCGAGCACCCCGAGCACTGAACACACAGCACCCTGAGTACTGAGCACCTCGAGCACTGAGCACCCAGCACCCTGAGCACTGAGTACCCAGCACCCTTAGCACTGAGCCTACAGCACCCTGAGCACTGAGCACACAGCACCCTGAGCACTGAGCACCCAGCACCCTGAGTACTGAGCACTGAGCACCCAGCACACCGAGCACTGAGCACCCAGCACCCTGAGTACTGAGCACTGAGCACCCAGCACCCCGAACACTGAGCACCCAGCACCCTGAGCACTGAGCACCCAGCACCCGAGTACTGAGCACCCAGCACCCTGAGTACTGAGCACCCAGCACCCTGAGTACTGAGCACCCAGCACCCCGAGTACTGAGCACCCAGCACCCTGAGTACTGAGCACCCAGCATCCAGAGCACTGAGCACCCAGCACCCCGAGCACTGAGCACCCAGCACCCTGAGTACTGAGCACCCAGCGCCCCGAGCACTGAGCACCGAGCACCCTGAGCACTGAGCACCCAGCACCCTGAGTACTGAACACCCAGCACCCTGAGTACTGAACACCCAGCACCCTGAGCACTGAGCACTGAGCACCCTGAGCACTGAGCACCCAGCACCCCGAGTACTGAGCACCCAGCACCCCGAGCACTGAGCACCCAGCGCCCCGAGCACTGAGCACCCAGCACCCCGAGCACTGAGCACTGAGCACCCAGCACCCTGAGTACTGAGCAGTGTGCACCCTGAGCACTGAGCACCCAGCACCCCGAGTACTGAGCACTGAGCACCCTGAGTACTGAGCAACCAGCACCCTGAGTACTAAGCACCGAGCACCGCGAGCACTGAGCACCAAGCACCCTGAGCACAGAGCACCCTGAGGACTGAGCACCCAGCACCCTGAGCACTGAGCACCCAGCACCCTGAGTACTGAGCACGGATAATCCTGAGCACTGAGCACCCAGAACCCAAAGCACTGAGCACCCAACACCCTCAGTACTGAGCACCCAGCACCCCGAGCACTGAGCACCCAGCACCCTGAGTACTGAGCACCCTGAGTACTGAGCACCGAGCACCCCGAGCACTGAGCACCCAGCACCCTGAGTACAGAGCACTCAGCACCCTGAGTACTGAGAACCCAGCACCCTGAGTACTGAGCACTCAGCACCCTGAGCACTGAGCACCGAGCACCCCGAGTACTGAGCACCCAGCACCCTGAGCACTGAGCACCCAGCACCCTGAGTACTGAGCACCCAGCACCCTGAGTACTGAACACCCAGCACCCTGAGCACTGAGCACTGAGCACCCTGATCACTGAGTACTGAGCACCGAGCACCCCGAGAACTGAGCACCCAGCACCCGGAGTACTGAGCACCCAGCATCCTGAGTACTGAGCACCGAGCACCCCGAGCACTGAGCACCCAGCACCCCGAGTACTGAGCACCGAGCACCCTGATCACTGAGGACTGAGCACCGAGCACCCCGAGCACTGAGTACCCAGCACCCTGAGTACTGAGCACTCAGCACCCTGAGCACTGAGCACCGAGCACCCCGAGTACTGAGCACCCAGCACCCTGAGCACTGAGCACCCAGCATGCTGAGTACTGAGCACCCAGCACCCTGAGTACTGAACACCCAGCAACCTGAGCAATGAGCACTGAGCACCCTGATCACTGAGTACTGAGCACCGAGCACCCCGAGAACTGAGCACCCAGCACCCGGAGTACTGAGCACCCAGCACCCTGAGTACTGAGCACCCAGCACCCCGAGCACTGAGCACCCAGCACCCTGAGCACTGAGCACCCAGCACCCTGAGTACTGAGCACTGAGCACCCAGCACACCGAGCACTGAGCACCCAGGACCCTGATTACTGAGCACTGAGCACCCAGCACCCCGAGCACTGAGCACACAGCACCCTGAGCACTGAGCACCCAGAACCCTCAGCACTGAGCACCCAGCACCCTGAGTACTGAGCACTGAGCACCCAGCACCCCGGGCACTGAGCACCCAGCACCCTGAGTACTGAGCACTGAGCAACCAGCACCCCGAGCACTGAGCACCCAGCACCCTGAGCACTGAGCACCCAGCACCCGAGTACTGAGCACCCAGCACCCTGAGTACTGAGCACCCAGCACCCTGAGTACTGAGCACCCAGCACCCTGAGTACTGAGCACCCAGCACCCCGAGCACTGAGCACCCAGCACCCCGAGTACTGAGCACCCAGCACCCTGAGTACTGAGCACCCAGCACCCTGTGCACTGAGCACCCAGCACCCCGAGCACTGAGCACCCAGCACCCTGAGTACTGAGCACCCAGCACCCTGAGCACTGAGCACCCAGCACCCTGAGTAGTGAGCACCCAACGTACTGAGCACCGAGCACCCCGAGCACTGAGCACCCAGCACCCTGAGTACTGAGCACCGAGCACCCCGAGCACTGAACACCCAGCACCCTGAGTACTGAGCACCCAGCACCCTGAGAACCGAGCACCCAGCACCCCGAGCACTGAGCACAGAGCACCCCGAGTACTGAGCACCCAGCACCCTGAGTACTGAGCACCCAGCACCCTGAGCACTGAGCACCCAGCACCCTGAGTAGTGAGCACCCAGCACCCCGAGCACTGAGCACCCAGCACCCTGAGTAGTGAGCACCCAACATACTGAGCACCGAGCACCCCGAGCACTGAGCACCCAGCACCCTGAGTACTGAGCACCGAGCACCCCGAGCACTGAACACCCAGCACCCTGAGTACTGAGCTCCGAGGACCCCGAGCACTGAGCACCCAGCGCCCCGAGCACCCAGCACCCTGACTACTGAGCACCCAGCACCCTGAGCAATGAGCAACCTGAGTACTGAGCACTCAGCACCCTGAGTACTAAGCACCGAGCACCGCGAGCACTGAGTACCCAGCACCCTGAGCACAGAGCACCCTGAGGACTGAGCACCCAGCACCCTGAGCACTGAGCACCCAGCACCCTGAGTACTGAGCACGGATAATCCTGAGCACTGAGCACCCAGAACCCAAAGCACTGAGCACCCAACACCCTCAGTACTGAGCACCCAGCACCCCGAGCACTGAGCACCCAGCACCCTGAGTACTGAGCACCCTGAGTACTGAGCACCGAGCACCCCGAGCACTGAGCACCCAGCACCCTGAGTACAGAGCACTCAGCACCCTGAGTACTGAGAACCCAGCACCCTGAGTACTGAGCACTCAGCACCCTGAGCACTGAGCACCGAGCACCCCGAGTACTGAGCACCCAGCACCCTGAGCACTGAGCACCCAGCACCCTGAGTACTGAGCACCCAGCACCCTGAGTACTGAACACCCAGCACCCTGAGCACTGAGCACTGAGCACCCTGATCACTGAGTACTGAGCACCGAGCACCCCGAGAACTGAGCACCCAGCACCCGGAGTACTGAGCACCCAGCATCCTGAGTACTGAGCACCGAGCACCCCGAGCACTGAGCACCCAGCACCCCGAGTACTGAGCACCGAGCACCCTGATCACTGAGGACTGAGCACCGAGCAACCCGAGCACTGAGTACCCAGCACCCTGAGTACTGAGCACTCAGCACCCTGAGCACTGAGCACCGAGCACCCCGAGTACTGAGCACCCAGCACCCTGAGCACTGAGCACCCAGCACGCTGAGTACTGAGCACCCAGCACCCTGAGTACTGAACACCCAGCAACCTGAGCAATGAGCACTGAGCACCCTGATCACTGAGTACTGAGCACCGAGCACCCCGAGAACTGAGCACCCAGCACCCGGAGTACTGATCACCCAGCACCCTGAGTACTGAGCACCCAGCACCCCGAGCACTGAGCACCCAGCACCCTGAGCACTGAGCACCCAGCACCCTGAGTACTGAGCACTGAGCACCCAGCACACCGAGCACTGAGCACCCAGGACCCTGATTACTGAGCACTGAGCACCCAGCACCCCGAGCACTGAGCACACAGCACCCTGAGCACTGAGCACCCAGAACCCTCAGCACTGAGCACCCAGCACCCTGAGTACTGAGCACTGAGCACCCAGCACCCCGGGCACTGAGCACCCAGCACCCTGAGTACTGAGCACTGAGCACCCAGCACCCCGAGCACTGAGCACCCAGCACCCTGAGCACTGAGCACCCAGCACCGGAGTACTGAACACCCAGCACCCTGAGTACTGAGCACCCAGCACCCTGAGTACTGAGCACCCAGCACCCTGAGTACTGAGCACCCAGCACCCCGAGCACTGAGCACCCAGCACCCCGAGTACTGAGCACCCAGCACCCTGAGTACTGAGCACCCAGCACCCTGTGCACTGAGCACCCAGCACCCCGAGCACTGAGCACCCAGCACCCTGAGTACTGAGCACCCAGCACCCTGAGCACTGAGCACCCAGCACCCTGAGTAGTGAGCACCCAACGTACTGAGCACCGAGCACCCCGAGCACTGAGCACCCAGCACCCTGAGTACTGAGCACCGAGCACCCCGAGCACTGAACACCCAGCACCCTGAGTACTGAGCTCCGAGGACCCCGAGCACTGAGCACCCAGCGCCCCGAGCACCGAACACCCTGAGCACTGAGCACCCAGCACCCTGACTACTGAGCACCCAGCACCCTGAGCAATGAGCAACCTGAGTAATGAGCACCCAGCACCTTGAGCACTGAGCACCGAGCACCCCGAGCACTGAGCACCCAGCACCCTGAGCACTGAACACACAGCACCCTAAGTACTGAGCACCTCGAGCACTGAGCACCCAGCACCCTGAGCACTGAGTACCCAGCACCCTTAGCACTGAGCACCCAGCACCCTGAGCACTGAGCACACAGCACCCTGAGCACTGAGCACCCAGCACCCTGAGTACTGAGCACTGAGCACCCAGCACCCCGAGCACTGAGCACCCAGCACCCTGAGTACTGAGCACTGAGCACCCAGCACCCCGAACACTGAGCACCCAGCACCCTGAGCACTGAGCACCCAGCACCTGAGTACTGAGCACCCAGCACCCTGAGTACTGAGCACCCAGCACCCTGAGTACTGAGCACAGAGCACCCCGAGTACTGAGCACCCAGCACCCTGAGTACTGAGCACCCAGCATCCTGAGCACTGAGCACCCAGCACCCCGAGCACTGAGCAACCAGCACCCTGAGTACTGAGCACCCAGGGCCCCGAGCACTGAGCACCCAGCACCCTGAGCACTGAGCACCCAGCACCCTGAGTACTGAGCACCCAGCACCCTGAGTACTGAACACCCAGCACCCTGAGCACTGAGCACTGAGCACCCTGAGCACTGAGTACTGAGCACTGAGCACCCTGAGCACTGAGCACCCAGCACCCCGAGTACTGAGCACCCAGCACCCCGAGCACTGAGCACCCAGCGCCCCGAGCACTGAGCACCCAGCACCCCGAGCACTGAGCACTGAGCACCCAGCACCCCGAGTACTGAGCAGTGAGCACCCTGAGCACTGAGCACCCAGCACCCCGAGTACTGAGCACTGAGCACCCTGAGTACTGAGCAACCAGCACCCTGAGCACTGAGTACCCAGCACCCTGAGGACTGAGCACCCAGCACCCTGAGCACTGATCACCCAGCACCCTGAGCACTGAGCACCCAGCACCCTGAGTACTGATCACTGAGCACCCAGCACCCCGAGCACTGAGCACCCAGCACCCTGAGTACTGAGCACTGAGCACCCAGCACCCCGAGCACTGAGCACCCAGCACCCTGAGCACTGAGCACCCAGCACCCGAGTACTGAGCACCCAGCACCCTGCGTACTGAGCACCCAGCACCCTGAGTACTGAGCACCCAGCACCCTGAGTACCAAGCACCCAGCACCCCGAGCACTGAGCACCCAGCACCCCGAGTACTGAGCACCCAGCACCCTGAGTACTGAGCACCCAGCACCCTGAGCACTGAGCACCCAGCACCCCGAGCACTGAGCACCCAGCACCCTGAGTACTGAGCACCCAGCACCCTGAGCACTGAGCACCCAGCACCCTGAGTAGTGAGCACCCAACATACTGAGCACCGAGCACCCCGAGCACTGAGCACCCAGCACCCTGAGTACTGAGCACCGAGCACCCCGAGCACTGAACACCCAGCACCCTGAGTACTGAGCTCTGAGGACCCCGAGCACTGAGCACCCAGCGCCCCGAGCACCGAGCACCCTGAGCACTGAGCACCCAGCACCCTGACTACTGAGCACCCAGCACCCTGAGCAATGAGCAACCTGAGTACTGAGCACCCAGCACCTTGAGCACTGAGCACCGAGCACCTCGAGCACTGAGCACCCAGCACCCTGAGCACTGAACACACAGCACCCTGAGTACTGAGCACCTCGAGCACTGAGCACCCAGCACCCTGAGCACTGAGTACCCAGCACCCTGAGCACTGAGCACCCAGCACCCTGAGCACTCAGCACACAGGCCCCTGAGCACTGAGCACCCAGCAGCCTGAGTACTGAGCACTGAGCACCCAGCACCCCGAGCACTGAGCACCCAGCACCCTGAGTACTGAGCACTGAGCACCCAGCACCCCGAACACTGAGCACCCAGCACCCTGAGCACTGAGCACCCAGCACCCGAATACTGAGCACCCAGCACCCTGAGTACTGAGCACCCAGCACCCTGAGTACTGAGCACCCAGCACCCCGAGTACTGAGCACCCAGCACCCTGAGTACTGAGCACCCAGCATCCTGAGCACTGAGCACCCAGCACCCCGAGCACTGAGCACCCAGCACCCTGAGTACTGAGTACCCAGCACCCTGAGCACTGAGCACCCAGCACCCCGAGCACTGAGCACCCAGCACCCTGAGTACTGAGCACCCAGTACCCTGAGCACTGAGCACCGAGCACCCTGAGTAGTGAGCACCCAACGTACTGCGCACCGAGCACCCCGAGCACTGAGCAGCCAGCACCCTGAGTACTGAGCACCGAGCACCCCGAGCACTGAACACCCAGCACCCTGAGTACTGAGCTCCGAGGACCCCGAGCACTGAGCACCCAGCGCCCCGAGCACCGAGCACCCTGAGCACTGAGCACCCAGCACCCTGACTACTGAGCACCCAGCACCCTGAGCAATGAGCAACCTGAGTACTGAGCACCCAGCACCCTGAGCACTGAACACACAGCACCCTGAGTACTGAGCACCTCGAGCACTGAGCACCCAGCACCGTGAGCACTGAGTACCCAGCACCCTGAGCACTGAGCACCCAGCACCCTGAGCACTGAGCACACAGCACCCTGAGCACTGAGCACCCAGCACCCTGAGTACTGAGCACTGAGCACCCAGCACCCCGAGCACTGAGCACCCAGCACCCTGAGTACTGAGCACTGTGCACCCAGCACCCCGAACACTGAGCACCCAGCACCCTGAGCACTGAGCACCCAGTACCCGAGTACTGAGCACCCAGCACCCTGAGTACTGAGCACCCAGCACCCTGAGTACTGAGCACCCAGCAACCCGAGTACTGAGCACCCAGCACCCTGAGTACTGAGCACCCAGCATCCTGAGCACTGAGCACCCAGCACCCCGAGCACTGAGCACCCAGCACCCTGAGTACTGAGCACCCAGCGCCCCGAGCACTGAGCACCCAGCACCCTGAGCACTGAGCACCCAGCACCCTGAGTACTGAGCACCCAGCACCCTGAGTACTGAACACCCAGCACCCTGAGCACTGAGCACTGAGCACCCTGAGCACTGAGTACTGAGCACTGAGCACCCTGAGCACTGAGCACCCAGCACCCCGAGTACTGAGCACCCAGCACCCCGAGCACTGTGCACCCAGCACCCTGAGTACTGATCACCGAGTACCCTGAGCACTGAGCACCCAGCACACTGAGTACTGAGCTCCGAGCACCAGGAGCACTGAGCACCGAGCACCCTGTGCACTGAGTACCCAGCACCCTGAGTACTGAGCACTCAGCACCCTGAGCACTGAGCACCGAGCACCCTGAGTACTGAGCACCGAGCACCCTGAGCACTGAGAACCCAGCACCCTGAGTACTGAGCTCCGAGCACCCCGAGCACTGAGCACCCAGCACCCTGAGTACTGAGCACCCTGCACCCTGAGCAATGAGCACCCTGAGTACTGAGCACCCAGCACCTTGAGCACTGCGCACCCAGCACCCTGAGCACTGAACACACAGCACCCTGAGTACTGAGCACCTCGAGCACTGAGCATCCAGCACCCTGAGTACTGAGCACCGAGCACCCCGAGCACTGAGAACCCAGCACCGCGAACACTGAGCACATAGCACCCCGAGCACTGAGCACCCAGCACCCTGAGTACTGAGCACCCAGCACCCTGAGTACTGAGCACCCAACACCCTGAGCACTGAGTACCCAACACCCTGAGCACTGAGCACCCAGCACCCTGAGCACTGAGCACACAGCACCCTGAGCACTGAGCACCCAGCACCCTGAGTACTGAGCACTGAGCACCCAGCACCCCGAGCAGTGAGCAGCCAGCACCCTGAGTACTGAGCACCGAGCACCCCGAGCAATGAGCACCCAGCAACCTGAGTACTGAGCTCCGAGCACTCCGAGCACTGAGCACCCTGAGCACTGAGCACCGAGCACCCTGAGCACTGAGTACCCAGCACCCTGAGCGCTGAGCACCCAGCGCCCTGAGCACTGAGCACCCAGCACGCTGAGCACTGAGTACCCAGCACCCTGAGTACTGAGCACTGAGCACCCAGCACCCCGAGCACTGAGCACCCAGCACCCCGAGTACTGAGCACTGAGCACCCTGAGTACTGAGCACCCAGCACCCTGAGCACTGAGTACCCAGCACCCTTAGCACTGAGCACCCAGCACCCTGAGCACTGAGCACCCAGCACCCTGAGCACTGAGCACCCAGCACCCTGAGTACTGAGCACTGAGCACCCAGCACCCTGAGCACTGAGCACCCAGCACCTGAGTACTGAGCACACAGCACCCTGAGTACTGAGCACCCAGCACCCTGAGCACTGAGCACTCAGAACCCCGAGCACTGAGCACCCAGCACCCTGAGTACTGAGCACCCAGCACCCTGAGCACTGAGCACCCAGCACCCCGAGCACTGTGCACCCAGCACCCTGAGTACTGAGCACCCAGCACCCTGAGCACTGAGCACCCAGCACCCTGAGCACTGAGCACGGAGCACCCTGAGCACTGAGCACTGAGCACCCTGATCACTGAGTACTGAGCACCGAGCACCCCGAGAACTGAGCACCCAGCACCCGGAGTACTGAGCACCCAGCACCCCGAGAACTGAGCACCCAGCACCCGGAGTACTGAGCACCCAGCACCCTGAGCACTGAGCACCCAGCACCCTGAGTACTGAGCACTGAGCACCCAGCACACCGAACACTGAGCACCCAGGACCCTGATTACTGAGCACTGAGCACCCAGCACCCCGAGCACTGAGCACCCAGCACCCTGAGCACTGAGCACCCAGAACCCTGAGCACTGAGCACACAGCACCCTGAGTACTGAGCACTGAGCACCCAGCACCCCGGGCACTGAGCACCCAGCACCCTGAGTACTGAGCACTGAGCACCCAGCACCACGAGCACTGAGCAACCAGCACCCTGAGCACTGAGCACCCAGCACCCGAGTACTGAGCACCCAGCACCCTGAGTACTGAGCACCCAGCACCCTGAGTACTGAGCACCCAGCACCCTGAGTACTGAGCACCCAGCACCCCGAGCACTGAGCACCCAGCACCCCGAGTACTGAGCACCCAGCACCCTGAGTACTGAGCACCCAGCACCCTGAGCACTGAGCACCCAGCACCCCGAGCACTGAGCACCCAGCACCCTGAGTACTGAGCACCCAGCACCCTGAGCACTGAGCACCCAGCACCCTGAGTAGTGAGCACCCAACGTACTGAGCACCGAGCACCCCGAGCACTGAGCACCCAGCACCCTGAGTACTGAGCACCGAGCACCCCGAGCACTGAGCACCCAGCACCCTGAGTACTGAGCTCCGAGAACCCCGAGCACTGAGCACCCAGCGCCCTGAGCACCGAACACCCTGAGCACTGAGCACCCAGCACCCTGACTCCTGAGCACCCAGCACCCTGAGCAATGAGCAACCTGAGTACTGAGCACCCAGCACCTTGAGCACTGAGCACCGAGCACCCCGAGCACTGAGCACCCAGCACCCTGAGCACTGAACACACAGCACCCTGAGTACTGAGCACCTCGAGCACTGAGCACCCAGCACCCTGAGCACTGAGTACCCAGCACCCTTAGCACTGAGCACACAGCACCCTGAGCACTGAGCACACAGCACCCTGAGCACTGAGCACCCAGCACCCTGAGTACTGAGCACTGAGCACCCAGCACACCGAGCACTGAGCACCCAGCACCCTGAGTACTGAGCACTGAGCACCCAGCACCCCGAACACTGAGCACCCAGCACCCTGAGCACTGAGCACCCAGCACCCGAGTACTGAGCACCCAGCACCCTGAGTACTGAGCACCCAGCACCCTGAGTACTGAGCACCCAGCACCCCGAGTACTGAGCACCCAGCACCCTGAGTACTGAGCACCCAGCATCCAGAGCACTGAGCACCCAGCACCCCGAGCACTGAGCACCCAGCACCCTGAGTACTGAGCACCCAGCGCCCCGAGCACTGAGCACCCAGCACCCTGAGCACTGAGCACCCAGCACCCTGAGTACTGAACACCCAGCACCCTGAGTACTGAACAACCAGCACCCTGAGCACTGAGCACTGAGCACCCTGAGCACTGAGCACCCAGCACCCCGAGTACTGAGCACCCAGCACCCCGAGCACTGAGCACCCAGCGCCCCGAGCACTGAGCACCCAGCACCCCGAGCACTGAGCACTGAGCACCCAGCACCCTGAGTACTGAGCAGTGTGCACCCTGAGCACTGAGCACCCAGCACCCCGAGTACTGAGCACTGAGCACCCTGAGTACTGAGCAACCAGCACCCTGAGCACTGAGTACCCAGCACCCTGAGGACTGAGCACCCAGCACCCTGAGCACTGAGCACCCAGCACCCTGAGCACTGAGCACCCAGCACCCTGAGTACTGATCACTGAGCACCCAGCACCCCGTGCACTGAGCACCCAGCACCCTGAGTACTGAGCACTGAGCACCCAGCACCCCGAGCACTGAGCACCCAGCACCCTGAGCACTGAGCACCCAGCACCCGAGTACTGAGCACCCAGCACCCTGAGTACTGAGCACCCAGCATCCTGAGCACTGAGCACCAAGCACCCCGAGCACTGAGCACCCAGCACCCTGAGTACTGAGCACCCAGCACCCTGAGCACTGAGCACCCAGCACCCCGAGCACTGAGCACCCAGCACCCTGAGTACTGAGCACCCAGCACCCTGAGCACTGAGCACCCAGCACCCTGAGTAGTGAGCACCCAACGTACTGAGCACCGAGCACCCCGAGCACTGAGCACCCAGCACCCTGAGTACTGAGCACCGAGCACCCCGAGCACTGAACACCCAGCACCCTGAGTACTGAGCTCCGAGGACCCCGAGCACTGAGCACCCAGCGCCCCGAGCACCGAGCACCCTGAGCACTGAGCACCCAGCACCCTGACTACTGAGCACCCAGCACCCTGAGCAATGAGCAACCTGAGTACTGAGCACCCAGCACCTTGAGCACTGAGCACTGAGCACCCCGAGCACTGAGCACCCAGCACCCTGAGCACTGAACACACAGCACCCTGAGTACTGAGCACCTCGAGCACTGAGCACCCAGCACCCTGAGCACTGAGTACCCAGCACCCTGAGCACTGAGCACCCAGCACCCTGAGCACTGAGCACACAGCACCCTGAGCACTGAGCACCCAGCACCCTGAGTACTGAGCACTGAGCACCCAGCACCCCGAGCACTGAGCACCCAGCACCCTGAGTACTGAGCACTGAGCACCCAGCACCCCGAACACTGAGCACCCAGCACCCTGAGCACTGAGCACCCAGCACCCGAGTATTGAGCACCCAGCACCCTGAGTACTGAGCACCCAGCACCCTGAGTACTGAGCACCCAGCATCCCGAGTACTGAGCACCCAGCACCCTGAGTACTGAGCACCCAGCATCCTGAGCACTGAGCACCCAGCACCCCGAGCACTGAGCACCCAGCACCCTGATTACTGAGCACCCAGCGCCCCGAGCACTGAGCACCCAGCACCCTGAGCACTGAGCACCCAGCACCCTGAGTACTGAGCACCCAGCACCCTGAGTACTGAACTCCCAGCACCCTGAGCACTGAGCACTGAGCACCCTGAGCACTGAGTACTGAGCACTGAGCACCCTGAGCACTGAGCACCCAGCACCCCGAGTACTGAGCACCCAGCACCCCGAGCACTGAGCACCCAGCGCCCCGAGCACTGAGCACCCAGCACCCCGAGCACTGAGCACTGAGCACCCTGCACCCCGAGTACTGAGCAGTGAGCACCCTGAGCACTGAACACCCAGCACCCCGAGTACTGAGCACTGAGCACCCTGAGTACTGAGCAACCAGCACCCTGAGCACCGAGTACCCAGCACCCTGAGGACTGAGCACCCAGCACACTGAGTACTGATCACTGAGCACCCAGCACCCCGAGCACTGAGCACCCAGCACCCTGAGTACAGAGCACTGAGCACCCAGGACCCCGAGCACTGAGCACCCAGCACCCTGAGCACTGAGCACCCAGCACCCGAGTACTGAGCACCCAGCACCCTGAGTACTGAGCACCCAGCACCCTGAGTACTGAGAACCCAGCACCCTGAGCACTGAGCACCCAGCCCCCCGAGCACTGAGCACCCAGCACCCTGAGTACTGAGCACCCAGCACCCTGAGAACTGAGCAACCAGCACCCTGAGCTCTGAGCACCCAGCACCCTGAGCACTGAGCACCCAGCACCCTGAGTAGTGAGCACCCAACGTACTGAGCACCGAGCACCCCGAGCACTGTGCACCCAGCACCCTGAGTACTGATCACCGAGTACCCTGAGCACTGAGCACCCAGCACACTGAGTACTGAGCTCCGAGCACCAGGAGCACTGAGCACCGAGCACCCTGTGCACTGAGTACCCAGCACCCTGAGTACTGAGCACTCAGCACCCTGAGCACTGAGCACCGAGCACCCTGAGTACTGAGCACCGAGCACCCTGAGCACTGAGAACCCAGCACCCTGAGTACTGAGCTCCGAGCACCCCGAGCACTGAGCACCCAGCACCCTGAGTACTGAGCACCCTGCACCCTGAGCAATGAGCACCCTGAGTACTGAGCACCCAGCACCTTGAGCACTGAGCACCCAGCACCCTGAGCACTGAACACACAGCACCCTGAGTACTGAGCACCTCGAGCACTGAGCATCCAGCACCCTGAGTACTGAGCACCGAGCACCCCGAGCACTGAGAACCCAGCACCGCGAACACTGAGCACATAGCACCCCGAGCACTGAGCACCCAGCACCCTGAGTACTGAGCACCCAGCACCCTGAGTACTGAGCACCCAGCACCCTGAGCACTGAGTACCCAACACCCTGAGCACTGAGCACCCAGCACCCTGAGCACTGAGCACACAGCACCCTGAGCACTGAGCACCCAGCACCCTGAGTACTGAGCACTGAGCACCCAGCACCCCGAGCAGTGAGCAGCCAGCACCCTGAGTACTGAGCACCGAGCACCCCGAGCAATGAGCACCCAGCACCCTGAGTACTGAGCTCCGAGCACTCCGAGCACTGAGCACCCTGAGCACTGAGCACCGAGCACCCTGAGCACTGAGTACCCAGCACCCTGAGCGCTGAGCACCCAGCGCCCTGAGCACTGAGCACCCAGCACGCTGAGCACTGAGTACCCAGCACCCTGAGTACTGAGCACTGAGCACCCAGCACCCCGAGCACTGAGCACCCAGCACCCCGAGTACTGAGCACTGAGCACCCTGAGTACTGAGCACCCAGCACCCTGAGCACTGAGTACCCAGCACCCTTAGCACTGAGCACCCAGCACCCTGAGCACTGAGCACCCAGCACCCTGAGCACTGAGCACCCAGCACCCTGAGTACTGAGCACTGAGCACCCAGCACCCTGAGCACTGAGCACCCAGCACCTGAGTACTGAGCACACAGCACCCTGAGTACTGAGCACCCAGCACCCTGAGCACTGAGCACTCAGAACCCCGAGCACTGAGCACCCAGCACCCTGAGTACTGAGCACCCAGCACCCTGAGCACTGAGCACCCAGCACCCCGAGCACTGTGCACCCAGGACCCTGAGTACTGAGCACCCAGCACCCTGAGCACTGAGCACCCAGCACCCTGAGCACTGAGCACGGAGCACCCTGAGCACTGAGCACTGAGCACCCTGATCACTGAGTACTGAGCACCGAGCACCCCGAGAACTGAGCACCCAGCACCCGTAGTACTGACCACCCAGCAGCCCAAGCACTGAGCACCCTGAGTATTGAGCACCCAGCACCCTGAGTACTGAGCAGCCAGCATCCTGAGTACTGAGCAACGAGCACCCTGAGTACAGAGCACCCAGCACCCCGAGCACTGAGCACCCAGCACCCTGAGGACTGAGCACCCAGCACCCTGAGCACTGAGCACCCTGAGTACTGAGCACTGAGCACCCTGAGTACTGAGCACTGAGCACCCTGAGTACTGAGCAACCAGCACCCTGAGCACTGAGCACCCAGCACCCTGAGTACTGAGCACCCAGCACCCTGTGCACTGAGCACCGAGCACCCTGAGCACTGAGCAACCAGCACCCTGAGGACTGAGCACCGAGCACCCTGAGTACTGAGCACCCAGCACCCCGAGCACTGAGCACCCAGCACCCTGAGTACTGAGCACCCAGCACCCTGTGCACTGAGCACCGAGCACCCTGAGCACTGAGCACCCAGCACCCTGAGGACTGAGCACCCAGCACCCTGAGCACTGAGCACCCTGAGTACTGAGCACTGAGCACCCTGAGTACTGAGCACTGAACACCCTGAGTACTGAGCAACCAGCACCCTGAGTACTGAGCACCCAGCACCCTGAGCACTGAGCACCGAGCACCCTGAGCACTGAGCACCCAGCACCCTGAGCACTTAGCACCCAGCACTCTGAGTTGTGAGCACCCAACGTACTGAGCACCGAGCACCCCGAGCACTGAGCACCCAGCACCCTGACTACTGAGCACCCAGCACCCCGAGCACTGAGCACCCAGCACCCTGAGCACTGAGCACCCAGCACCCTGAGCACTGATCACCCAGCACACTGAGCACTGAGCACCCAGCACCCTGAGTCCTGAGCACCCAGCACCCTGAGTACTGAGCACTCAGCACCCTGAGTACTGAGCACCGAGCACCCCGAGCACTGAGCACCCAGCACCCTGAGCACTGAGCACCCTGAGGACTGAGCACCCAGCACCCTGAGCACTGAGCAACCAGCACCCTGAGAACTGAGCAACCAGCACCCTGAGCTCTGAGCACCCAGCACCCTGAGCACTGAGCACCCAGCACCCTGAGTAGTGAGCACCCAACGTACTGAGCACCGAGCACCCCGAGCACTGTGCACCCAGCACCCTGAGTACTGATCACCGAGTACCCTGAGCACTGAGCACCCAGCACACTGAGTACTGAGCTCCGAGCACCAGGAGCACTGAGCACCGAGCACCCTGTGCACTGAGTACCCAGCACCCTGAGTACTGAGCACTCAGCACCCTGAGCACTGAGCACCGAGCACCCTGAGTACTGAGCACCGAGCACCCTGAGCACTGAGAACCCAGCACCCTGAGTACTGAGCTCCGAGCACCCCGAGCACTGAGAACCCAGCACCCTGAGTACTGAGCACCCTGCACCCTGAGCAATGAGCACCCTGAGTACTGAGCACCCAGCACCTTGAGCACTGAGCACCCAGCACCCTGAGCACTGAACACACAGCACCCTGAGTACTGAGCACCTCGAGCACTGAGCATCCAGCACCCTGAGTACTGAGCACCGAGCACCCCGAGCACTGAGAACCCAGCACCGCGAACACTGAGCACATAGCACCCCGAGCACTGAGCACCCAGCACCCTAAGTACTGAGCACCCAGCACCCTGAGTACTGAGCACCCAGCACCCTGAGCACTGAGTACCCAACACCCTGAGCACTGAGCACCCAGCACCCTGAGCACTGAGCACACAGCACCCTGAGCACTGAGCACCCAGCACCCTGAGTACTGAGCACTGAGCACCCAGCACCCCGAGCAGTGAGCAGCCAGCACCCTGAGTACTGAGCACCGAGCACCCCGAGCAATGAGCACCCAGCACCCTGAGTACTGAGCTCCGAGCACTCCGAGCACTGAGCACCCTGAGCACTGAGCACCGAGCACCCTGAGCACTGAGTACCCAGCACCCTGAGCGCTGAGCACCCAGCGCCCTGAGCACTGAGCACCCAGCACGCTGAGCACTGAGTACCCAGCACCCTGAGTACTGAGCACTGAGCACCCAGCACCCCGAGCACTGAGCACCCAGCACCCCGAGTACTGAGCACTGAGCACCCTGAGTACTGAGCACCCAGCACCCTGAGCACTGAGTACCCAGCACCCTTAGCACTGAGCACCCAGCACCCTGAGCACTGAGCACCCAGCACCCTGAGCACTGAGCACCCAGCACCCTGAGTACTGAGCACTGAGCACCCAGCACCCTGAGCACTGAGCACCCAGCACCTGAGTACTGAGCACACAGCACCCTGAGTACTGAGCACCCAGCACCCTGAGCACTGAGCACTCAGAACCCCGAGCACTGAGCACCCAGCACCCTGAGTACTGAGCACCCAGCACCCTGAGCACTGAGCACCCAGCACCCCGAGCACTGTGCACCCAGGACCCTGAGTACTGAGCACCCAGCACCCTGAGCACTGAGCACCCAGCACCCTGAGCACTGAGCACGGAGCACCCTGAGCACTGAGCACTGAGCACCCTGATCACTGAGTACTGAGCACCGAGCACCCCGAGAACTGAGCACCCAGCACCCGTAGTACTGACCACCCAGCAGCCCAAGCACTGAGCACCCTGAGTATTGAGAACCCAGCACCCTGAGTACTGAGCAGCCAGCATCCTGAGTACTGAGCAACGAGCACCCTGAGTACAGAGCACCCAGCACCCCGAGCACTGAGCACCCAGCACCCTGAGGACTGAGCACCCAGCACCCTGAGCACTGAGCACCCTGAGTACTGAGCACTGAGCACCCTGAGTACTGAGCACTGAGCACCCTGAGTACTGAGCAACCAGCACCCTGAGCACTGAGCACCCAGCACCCTGAGTACTGAGCACCCAGCACCCTGTGCACTGAGCACCGAGCACCCTGAGCACTGAGCAACCAGCACCCTGAGGACTGAGCACCGAGCACCCTGAGTACTGAGCACCCAGCACCCCGAGCACTGAGCACCCAGCACCCTGAGTACTGAGCACCCAGCACCCTGTGCACTGAGCACCGAGCACCCTGAGCACTGAGCACCCAGCACCCTGTGGACTGAGCACCCAGCACCCTGAGCACTGAGCACCCTGAGTACTGAGCACTGAGCACCCTGAGTACTGAGCACTGAACACCCTGAGTACTGAGCAACCAGCACCCTGAGTACTGAGCACCCAGCACCCTGAGCACTGAGCACCGAGCACCCTGAGCACTGAGCACCCAGCACCCTGAGCACTTAGCACCCAGCACTCTGAGTTGTGAGCACCCAACGTACTGAGCACCGAGCACCCCGAGCACTGAGCACCCAGCACCCTGACTACTGAGCACCCAGCACCCCGAGCACTGAGCACCCAGCACCCTGAGCACTGAGCACCCAGCACCCTGAGCACTGATCACCCAGCACACTGAGCACTGAGCACCCAGCACCCTGAGTCCTGAGCACCCAGCACCCTGAGTACTGAGCACTCAGCACCCTGAGTACTGAGCACCGAGCACCCCGAGCACTGAGCACCCAGCACCCTGAGCACTGAGCACCCTGAGGACTGAGCACCCAGCACCCTGAGCACTGAGCAACCAGCACCCTGAGAACTGAGCAACCAGCACCCTGAGCTCTGAGCACCCAGCACCCTGAGCACTGAGCACCCAGCACCCTGAGTAGTGAGCACCCAACGTACTGAGCACCGAGCACCCCGAGCACTGTGCACCCAGCACCCTGAGTACTGATCACCGAGTACCCTGAGCACTGAGCACCCAGCACACTGAGTACTGAGCTCCGAGCACCAGGAGCACTGAGCACCGAGCACCCTGTGCACTGAGTACCCAGCACCCTGAGTACTGAGCACTCAGCACCCTGAGCACTGAGCACCGAGCACCCTGAGTACTGAGCACCGAGCACCCTGAGCACTGAGAACCCAGCACCCTGAGTACTGAGCTCCGAGCACCCCGAGCACTGAGCACCCAGCACCCTGAGTACTGAGCACCCTGCACCCTGAGCAATGAGCACCCTGAGTACTGAGCACCCAGCACCTTGAGCACTGAGCACCCAGCACCCTGAGCACTGAACACACAGCACCCTGAGTACTGAGCACCTCGAGCACTGAGCATCCAGCACCCTGAGTACTGAGCACCGAGCACCCCGAGCACTGAGAACCCAGCACCGCGAGCACTGAGCACATAGCACCCCGAGCACTGAGCACCCAGCACCCTGAGTACTGAGCACCCAGCACCCTGAGTACTGAGCACCCAGCACCCTGAGCACTGAGTACCCAACACCCTGAGCACTGAGCACCCAGCACCCTGAGCACTGAGCACACAGCACCCTGAGCACTGAGCACCCAGCACCCTGAGTACTGAGCACTGAGCACCCAGCACCCCGAGCAGTGAGCAGCCAACACCCTGAGTACTGAGCACCGAGCACCCCGAGCAATGAGCACCCAGCACCCTGAGTACTGAGCTCCGAGCACTCCGAGCACTGAGCACCCTGAGCACTGAGCACCGAGCACCCTGAGCACTGAGTACCCAGCACCCTGAGCGCTGAGCACCCAGCGCCCTGAGCACTGAGCACCCAGCACGCTGAGCACTGAGTACCCAGCACCCTGAGTACTGAGCACTGAGCACCCAGCACCCCGAGCACTGAGCACCCAGCACCCCGAGTACTGAGCACTGAGCACCCTGAGTACTGAGCACCCAGCACCCTGAGCACTGAGTACCCAGCACCCTTAGCACTGAGCACCCAGCACCCTGAGCACTGAGCACCCAGCACCCTGAGCACTGAGCACCCAGCACCCTGAGTACTGAGCACTGAGCACCCAGCACCCTGAGCACTGAGCACCCAGCACCTGAGTACTGAGCACACAGCACCCTGAGTACTGAGCACCCAGCACCCTGAGCACTGAGCACTCAGAACCCCGAGCACTGAGCACCCAGCACCCTGAGTACTGAGCACCCAGCACCCTGAGCACTGAGCACCCAGCTCCCCGAGCACTGTGCACCCAGGACCCTGAGTACTGAGCACCCAGCACCCTGAGCACTGAGCACCCAGCACCCTGAGCACTGAGCACGGAGCACCCTGAGCACTGAGCACTGAGCACCCTGATCACTGAGTACTGAGCACCGAGCACCCCGAGAACTGAGCACCCAGCACCCGTAGTACTGACCACCCAGCAGCCCAAGCACTGAGCACCCTGAGTATTGAGCACCCAGCACCCTGAGTACTGAGCAGCCAGCATCCTGAGTACTGAGCAACGAGCACCCTGAGTACAGAGCACCCAGCACCCCGAGCACTGAGCACCCAGCACCCTGAGGACTGAGCACCCAGCACCCTGAGCACTGAGCACCCTGAGTACTGAGCACTGAGCACCCTGAGTACTGAGCACTGAGCACCCTGAGTACTGAGCAACCAGCACCCTGAGCACTGAGCACCCAGCACCCTGAGTACTGAGCACCCAGCACCCTGTGCACTGAGCACCGAGCACCCTGAGCACTGAGCAACCAGCACCCTGAGGACTGAGCACCGAGCACCCTGAGTACTGAGCACCCAGCACCCCGAGCACTGAGCACCCAGCACCCTGAGTACTGAGCACCCAGCACCCTGTGCACTGAGCACCGAGCACCCTGAGCACTGAGCACCCAGCACCCTGAGGACTGAGCACCCAGCACCCTGAGCACTGAGCACCCTGAGTACTGAGCACTGAGCACCCTGAGTACTGAGCACTGAACACCCTGAGTACTGAGCAACCAGCACCCTGAGTACTGAGCACCCAGCACCCTGAGCACTGAGCACCGAGCACCCTGAGCACTGAGCACCCAGCACCCTGAGCACTTAGCACCCAGCACTCTGAGTTGTGAGCACCCAACGTACTGAGCACCGAGCACCCCGAGCACTGAGCACCCAGCACCCTGACTACTGAGCACCCAGCACCCCGAGCACTGAGCACCCAGCACCCTGAGCACTGAGCACCCAGCACCCTGAGCACTGATCACCCAGCACACTGAGCACTGAGCACCCAGCACCCTGAGTCCTGAGCACCCAGCACCCTGAGTACTGAGCACTCAGCACCCTGAGTACTGAGCACCGAGCACCCCGAGCACTGAGCACCCAGCACCCTGAGCACTGAGCACCCTGAGGACTGAGCACCCAGCACCCTGAGCACTGAGCAACCAGCACCCTGAGTACTGAGCACCGATCATCCTGAGCACTGAGCTCCCAGAACCCAAAGCACCCTCAGTACTGAGCACCCAGCACCCCGAGCACTGAGCACCCAGCACCATGAGTACTGAGCACTCTGAGTACTGAGCACCGATCACCCTGAGCACTGAGCTCCCAGCACCCTGAGTACTGAGCACCCAGCACCCTGAGCAATGAGCACCCAGGAACCTGAGCACTGAGCACCCAGCACCCTGAGTACTGAGCACTGAGCACCCAGCACCCCGAGCACTAAGCACCCAGCACCCTGAGTACTGAGCACTGTGCACCCAGCACCCCGAGCACTGAGCACCCAGCACCCTGAGTACTGAGCACCGAGCACCCCGAGCACTGAACACCCAGCACCCTGAGTACTGAGCTCCGAGGACCCCGAGCACTGAGCACCCAGCGCCCCGAGCACCGAGCACCCTGAGCACTGAGCACCCAGCACCCTGACTACTGAGCACCCAGCACCCTGAGCAATGAGCAACCTGAGTACTGAGCACCCAGCACCTTGAGCACTGAGCACCGAGCACCCCGAGCACTGAGCACCCAGCACCCTGAGCACTGAACACACAGCACCCTGAGTACTGAGCACCTCGAGCACTGAGCACCCAGCGCCCTGAGCACTGAGTACCCAGCACCCTGAGCACTGAGCACCCAGCACCCTGAGCACTGAGCACACAGCACCCTGAGCACTGAGCACCCAGCACCCTGAGTACTGAGCACTGAGCACCCAGCACCCCGAGCACTGAGCACCCAGCACCCTGAGTACTGAGCACTGAGCACCCAGCACCCCGAACACTGAGCACCCAGCACCCTGAGCACTGAGCACCCAGCACCCGAGTACTGAGCACCCAGCACCCTGAGTACTGAGCACACAGCACCCTGAGTACTGAGCACCCAGCATCCCGAGTACTGAGCACCCAGCACCCTGAGTACTGAGCACCCAGCATCCTGAGCACTGAGCACCCAGCACCCCGAGCACTGAGCACCCAGCACCCTGAGTACTGAGCTCCCAGCGCCCCGAGCACTGAGCACCCAGCACCCTGAGCACTGAGCACCCAGCACCCTGAGTACTGAGCACCCAGCACCCTGAGTACTGAACACCCAGCACCCTGAGCACTGAGCACTGAGCACCCTGAGCACTGAGTACTGAGCACTGAGCACCCTGAACACTGAGCACCCAGCACCCCGAGTACTGAGCACCCAGCACCCCGAGCACTGAGCACCCAGCGCCCCGAGCACTGAGCACCCAGCACCCCGAGCACTGAGCACTGAGCACCCAGCACCCCGAGTACTGAGCAGTGAGCACCCTGAGCACTGAACACCCAGCACCCCGAGTACTGAGCACTGAGCACCCTGAGTACTGAGCAACCAGCACCCTGAGCACTGAGTACGCAGCACCCTGAGGACTGAGCACCCAGCACACTGAGCACTGAGCTCCCAGCACCCTGAGCACTGAGCACCCAGCACCCTGAGTACTGATCACTGAGCACCCAGCACCCCGAGCACTGAGCACCCAGCACCCTGAGTACTGAGCACTGAGCACCCAGCACCCCGAGCACTGAGCACCCAGCACCCTGAGCACTGAGCACCCAGCACCCGAGTACTGAGCACCCAGCACCCTGAGTACTGAGCACCCAGCACCCTGAGTACTGTGAACCCAGCACCCTGAGCACTGAGCACCCAGCACCCCGAGCACTGAGCACCCAGCACCCTGAGTACTGAGCACCCAGCACCCTGAGCACTGAGCAACCAGCACCCTGAGCTCTGAGCATCCAGCACCCTGAGCACTGAGCACCCAGCACCCTGAGTACTGAGCACCTCGAGCACTGAGCACCCAGCACCCTGAGCACTGAGTACCCAGCACCCTGAGCACTGAGCACCCAGCACCCTGAGCACTGAGCACACAGCACCCTGAGCACTGAGCACCCAGCACCCTGAGTACTGAGCACTGAGCACCCAGCACCCCGAGCACTGAGCACCCAGCACCCTGAGTACTGAGCACTGAGCACCCAGCACGCCGAACACTGAGCACCCAGCACCCTGAGCACTGAGCACCCAGCACCCGAGTATTGAGCACCCAGCACCCTGAGTACTGAGCACCCAGCACCCTGAGTACTGAGCACCCAGCATCCCGAGTACTGAGCACCCAGCACCCTGAGTACTGAGCACCCAGCATCCTGAGCACTGAGCACCCAGCACCCCGAGCACTGAGCACCCAGCACCCTGATTACTGAGAACCCAGCGCCCCGAGCACTGAGCACCCAGCACCCTGAGCACTGAGCACCCAGCACCCTGAGTACTGAGCACCCAGCACCCTGAGTACTGAACTCCCAGCACCCTGAGCACTGAGCACTGAGCACCCTGAGCACTGAGTACTGAGCACTGAGCACCCTGAGCACTGAGCACCCAGCACCCCGAGTACTGAGCACCCAGCACCCCGAGCACTGAGCACCCAGCGCCCCGAGCACTGAGCACCCAGCACCCCGAGCACTGAGCACTGAGCACCCAGCACCCCGAGTACTGAGCAGTGAGCACCCTGAGCACTGAACACCCAGCACCCCGAGTACTGAGCACTGAGCACCCTGAGTACTGAGCAACCAGCACCCTGAGCACTGAGTACCCAGCACCCTGAGGACTGAGCACCCAGCACACTGAGTACTGATCACTGAGCACCCAGCACCCCGAGCACTGAGCACCCAGCACCCTGAGTACAGAGCACTGAGCACCCAGCACCCCGAGCACTGAGCACCCAGCACCCTGAGCACTGAGCACCCAGCACCCGAGTACTGAGCACCCAGCACCCTGAGTACTGAGCACCCAGCACCCTGAGTACTGAGAACCCAGCACCCTGAGCACTGAGCACCCAGCCCCCCGAGCACTGAGCACCCAGCACCCTGAGTACTGAGCACCCAGCACCCTGAGAACTGAGCAACCAGCACCCTGAGCTCTGAGCACCCAGCACCCTGAGCACTGAGCACCCAGCACCCTGAGTAGTGAGCACCCAACGTACTGAGCACCGAGCACCCCGAGCACTGTGCACCCAGCACCCTGAGTACTGATCACCGAGTACCCTGAGCACTGAGCACCCAGCACACTGAGTACTGAGCTCCGAGCACCAGGAGCACTGAGCACCGAGCACCCTTTGCACTGAGTACCCAGCACCCTGAGTACTGAGCACTCAGCACCCTGAGCACTGAGCACCGAGCACCCTGAGTACTGAGCACCGAGCACCCTGAGCACTGAGAACCCAGCACCCTGAGTACTGAGCTCCGAGCACCCCGAGCACTGAGCACCCAGCACCCTGAGTACTGAGCACCCTGCACCCTGAGCAATGAGCACCCTGAGTACTGAGCACCCAGCACCTTGAGCACTGAGCACCCAGCACCCTGAGCACTGAACACACAGCACCCTGAGTACTGAGCACCTCGAGCACTGAGCATCCAGCACCCTGAGTACTGAGCACCGAGCACCCCGAGCACTGAGAACCCAGCACCGCGAACACTGAGCACATAGCACCCCGAGCACTGAGCACCCAGCACCCTGAGTACTGAGCACCCAGCACCCTGAGTACTGAGCACCCAGCACCCTGAGCACTGAGTACCCAACACCCTGAGCACTGAGCACCCAGCACCCTGAGCACTGAGCACACAGCACCCTGAGCACTGAGCACCCAGCACCCTGAGTACTGAGCACTGAGCACCCAGCACCCCGAGCAGTGAGCAGCCAGCACCCTGAGTACTGAGCACCGAGCACCCCGAGCAATGAGCACCCAGCACCCTGAGTACTGAGCTCCGAGCACTCCGAGCACTGAGCACCCTGATCACTGAGCACCGAGCACCCTGAGCACTGAGTACCCAGCACCCTGAGCGCTGAGCACCCAGCGCCCTGAGCACTGAGCACCCAGCACGCTGAGCACTGAGTACCCAGCACCCTGAGTACTGAGCACTGAGCACCCAGCACCCCGAGCACTGAGCACCCAGCACCCCGAGTACTGAGCACTGAGCACCCTGAGTACTGAGCACCCAGCACCCTGAGCACTGAGTACCCAGCACCCTTAGCACTGAGCACCCAGCACCCTGAGCACTGAGCACCCAGCACCCTGAGCACTGAGCACCCAGCACCCTGAGTACTGAGCACTGAGCACCCAGCACCCTGAGCACTGAGCACCCAGCACCTGAGTACTGAGCACACAGCACCCTGAGTACTGAGCACCCAGCACCCTGAGCACTGAGCACTCAGAACCCCGAGCACTGAGCACCCAGCACCCTGAGTACTGAGCACCCAGCACCCTGAGCACTGAGCACCCAGCACCCCGAGCACTGTGCACCCAGCACCCTGAGTACTGAGCACCCAGCACCCTGAGCACTGAGCACCCAGCACCCTGAGCACTGAGCACGGAGCACCCTGAGCACTGAGCACTGAGCACCCTGATCACTGAGTACTGAGCACCGAGCACCCCGAGAACTGAGCACCCAGCACCCGTAGTACTGACCACCCAGCAGCCCAAGCACTGAGCACCCTGAGTATTGAGCACCCAGCACACTGAGTACTGAGCAGCCAGCATCCTGAGTACTGAGCAACGAGCACCCTGAGTACAGAGCACCCAGCACCCCGAGCACTGAGCACCCAGCACCCTGAGGACTGAGCACCCAGCACCCTGAGCACTGAGCACCCTGAGTACTGAGCACTGAGCACCCTGAGTACTGAGCACTGAGCACCCTGAGTACTGAGCAACCAGCACCCTGAGCAATGAGCACCGAGCACCCTGATTACTGAGCACCCAGCACCCCGAGCACTGAGCACCCAGCACCCTGAGTACTGAGCACCCAGCACCCTGTGCACTGAGCACCGAGCACCCTGAGCACTGAGCACCCAGCACCCTGAGGACTGAGCACCCAGCACCCTGAGCACTGAGCACCCTGAGTACTGAGCACTGAGCACCCTGAGTACTGAGCACTGAATACCCTGAGTACTGAGCAACCAGCACCCTGAGTACTGAGCACCCAGCACCCTGAGCACTGAGCACCGAGCACCCTGAGCACTGAGCACCCAGCACCCTGAGCACTTAGCACCCAGCACTCTGAGTTGTGAGCACCCAACGTACTGAGCACCGAGCACCCCGAGCACTGAGCACCCAGCACCCTGACTACTGAGCACCCAGCACCCCGAGCACTGAGCACCCAGCACCCTGAGCACTGAGCACCCAGCACCCTGAGCACTGATCACCCAGCACATTGAGCACTGAGCACCCAGCACCCTGAGTCCTGAGCACCCAGCAACCTGAGTACTGAGCACTCAGCACCCTGAGTACTGAGCACCGAGCACCCCGAGCACTGAGCACCCAGCACCCTGAGCACTGAGCACCCTGAGGACTGAGCACCCAGCACCCTGAGCACTGAGCAACCAGCACCCTGAGTACTGAGCACCGATCATCCTGAGCACTGAGCTCCCAGAACCCAAAGCACCCTCAGTACTGAGCACCCAGCACCCCGAGCACTGAGCACCCAGCACCATGAGTACTGAGCACTCTGAGTACTGAGCACCGATCACCCTGAGCACTGAGCTCCCAGCACCCTGAGTACTGAGCACCCAGCACCCTGAGCAATGAGCACCCAGGAACCTGAGCACTGAGCACCCAGCACCCTGAGTACTGAGCACTGAGCACCCAGCACCCCGAGCACTGAGCACCCAGCACCCTGAGTACTGAGCACTGTGCACCCAGCACCCCGAGCACTGAGCACCCAGCACCCTGAGTACTGAGCACCGAGCACCCCGAGCACTGAACACCCAGCACCCTGAGTACTGAGCTCCGAGGACCCCGAGCACTGAGCACCCAGCGCCCCGAGCACCGAGCACCCTGAGCACTGAGCACCCAGCACCCTGACTACTGAGCACCCAGCACCCTGAGCAATGAGCAACCTGAGTACTGAGCACCCAGCACCTTGAGCACTGAGCACCGAGCACCCCGAGCACTGAGCACCCAGCACCCTGAGCACTGAACACACAGCACCCTGAGTACTGAGCACCTCGAGCACTGAGCACCCAGCACCCTGAGCACTGAGTACCCAGCACCCTGAGCACTGAGCACCCAGCACCCTGAGCACTGAGCACACAGCACCCTGAGCACTGAGCACCCAGCACCCTGAGTACTGAGCACTGAGCACCCAGCACCCCGAGCACTGAGCACCCAGCACCCTGAGTACTGAGCACCCAGCACCCTGAGCACTGAGCACCCAGCACCCGAGTACTGAGCACCCAGCACCCTGAGTACTGAGCACACAGCACCCTGAGTACTGAGCACCCAGCATCCCGAGTACTGAGCACCCAGCACCCTGAGTACTGAGCACCCAGCATCCTGAGCACTGAGCACCCAGCACCCCGAGCACTGAGCACCCAGCACCCTGAGTACTGAGCACCCAGCGCCCCGAGCACTGAGCACCCAGCACCCTGAGCACTGAGCACCCAGCACCCTGAGTACTGAGCACCCAGCACCCTGAGTACTGAACACCCAGCACCCTGAGCACTGAGCACTGAGCACCCTGAGCACTGAGTACTGAGAACTGAGCACCCTGAGCACTGAGCACCCAGCACCCCGAGTACTGAGCACCCAGCACCCCGAGCACTGAGCACCCAGCGCCCCGAGCACTGAGCACCCAGCACCCCGAGCACTGAGCACTGAGCACCCAGCACCCCGAGTACTGAGCAGTGAGCAACCTGAGCACTGAACACCCAGCACCCCGAGTACTGAGCACGGAGCACCCTGAGTACTGAGCAACCAGCACCCTGAGCACTGAGTACGCAGCACCCTGAGGACTGAGCACCCAGCACACTGAGCACTGAGCACCCAGCACCCTGAGCACTGAGCACCCAGCACCCTGAGTACTGATCACTGAGCACCCAGCACCCCGAGCACTGAGCACCCAGCACCCTGAGTACTGAGCACTGAGCACCCAGCACCCCGAGCACTGAGCACCCAGCACCCTGAGCACTGAGCACCCAGCACCCGAGTACTGAGCACCCAGCACAGTGAGTACTGAGCATCCAGCACCCTGAGTACTGTGAACCCAGCACCCTGAGCACTGAGCACCCAGCACCCCGAGCACTGAGCACCCAGCACCCTGAGTACTGAGCACCCAGCACCCTGAGCACTGAGCAACCAGCACCCTGAGCTCTGAGCATCCAGCACCCTGAGCACTGAGCACCCAGCACCCTGAGTAGTGAGCACCCAACGTACTGAGCACCGAGCACCCCGAGCACTGTGCACCCAGCACCCTGAGTACTGATCACCGAGTACCCTGAGCACTGAGCACCCAGCACCCTGAGTACTGAGCTCCGAGCACCCCGAGCACTGAGCACCGAGCACCCTGTGCACTGAGTACCCAGCACCCTGAGTACTGAGCACTCAGCACCCTGAGCACTGAGCACCGAGCACCCTGAGAACTGAGCACCGAGCACCCTGAGCACTGAGAACCCAGCACCCTGAGTACTGAGCTCCGAGCACCCCGAGCACTGAGCACCCAGCACCCTGAGTACTGAGCACCCTGCACCCTGAGCAATGAGCACCCTGAGTACTGAGCACCCAGCACCTTGAGCACTGAGCACCCATCACCCTGAGCACTGAACACACAGCACCCTGAGTACTGAGAACCTCGAGCACTGAGCATCCAGCACCCTGAGTACTGAGCACCGAGCACCCCGAGCACTGAGAACCCAGCACCGCGAGCACTGAGCACATAGCACCCCGAGCACTGAGCACCCAGCACCCTGAGTACTGAGCACCCAGCACCCTGAGTACTGAGCACCCAGCACCCTGAGCACTGAGTACCCAACACCCTGAGCACTGAGCACCCAGCACCCTGAGCACTGAGCACACAGCACCCTGAGCACTGAGCACCCTGAGCACTGAGCACCCAGCACCCTGAGTACTGAGCACTGAGCACCCAGCACCCCGAGCACTGAGCACCCAGCACCCCGAGTACTGAGCTCTGAGCACCCTGAGTACTGAGCACCCAGCACCCTGAGCACTGAGTACCCAGCACCCTTAGCACTGAGCACCCAGCACCCTGAGCACTGAGCACCCAGCACCCTGAGCACTGAGCACCCAGCACCCTGAGTACTGAGCACTGAGCACCCAGCACCCCGATCACTGAGCACCCAGCACCCTGAGTACTGAGCACTGAGCACCCAGCACCCCGAGCACTGAGCACCCAGCACCCTGAGCACTGAGCACCCAGCACCCGAGTACTGATCACACAGCACCCTGAGTACTGAGCACCCAGCACCCTGAGCACTGAGCACCCAGCACCCTGAGTACTGAGCACCCAGCACCCAGAGCACTGAGCACCCAGCACCCCGAGCACTGTGCACCCAGCACCCTGAGTACTGAGCACCCAGCACCCTGAGCACTGAGCAACCAGCACCCTGAGCACTGAGCACGGAGCACCCTGAGCACTGAGCACTGAGCACCCTGATCACTGAGTACTGAGCACCGAGCACCCCGAGAACTGAGCACCCAGCACCCGGAGTACTGAGCACCCAGCAGCCCAAGCACTGAGCACCCTGAGTATTGAGCACCCAGCACCCTGAGTACTGAGCAGCCAGCATCCTGAGTACTGAGCAACGAGCACCCTGAGTACAGAGCACCTAGCACCCCGAGCACTGAGCACCCAGCACCCTGAGGACTGAGCACCCAGCACCCTGAGCACTGAGCACCCTGAGTACTGAGCACTGAGCACCCTGAGTACTGAGCACTGAGCACCCTGAGTACTGAGCAACCAGCACCCTGAGTACTGAGCACCCAGGACCCTGAGCAATGAGCAACGAGCACCCTGAGCACTGAGCACCCAGCACCCTGAGCACTGAGCACCCAGCACCCTGAGTAGTGAGCACCCAACGTACTGAGCACCGAGCACCCTGAGCACTGAGCACCCAGCACCCTGACTACTGAGCACCCAGCACCCTGAGCAATGAGCAACCTGAGTACTGAGCACCCAGCACCTTGAGCACTGAGCACCGAGCACCCCGAGCACTGAGCACCCAGCACCCTGAGCACTGAACACACAGCACCCGGAGTACTGAGCACCTCGAGCACTGAGCACCCAGCACCCTGAGCACTGAGTACCCAGCACCCTGAGCACTGAGCACCCAGCACCCTGAGCACTGAGCACACAGCACCCTGAGCACTGAGCAGCCAGCACCCTGAGTACTGAGCACTGAGCACCCAGCACCCCGAGCACTGAGCACCCAGCACCCTGAGTACTGAGCACTGAGCACCCAGCACCCCGAACACTGAGCACCCAGCACCCTGAGCACTGAGCACCCAGCACCCGAGTACTGAGCACCCAGCACCCTGAGTACTGAGCACCCAGCACCCTGAGTACTGAGCACCCAGCATCCCGAGTACTGAGCACCCAGCACCCTGAGTACTGAGCACCCAGCATCCTGAGCACTGAGCACCCAGCACCCTGAGCACTGAGCACTGAGCACCCTGAGCACTGAGTACTGAGCACTGAGCACCCTGAGCACTGAGCACCCAGCACCCCGAGTACTGAGCACCCAGCACCCCGAGCACTGAGCACCCAGCGCCCCAAGCACTGAGCACCCAGCACCCCGAGCACTGAGCACTGAGCACCCAGCACCCCGAGTACTGAGCAGTGAGCACCCTGAGCACTGAACACCCAGCACCCCGAGTACTGAGCACTGAGCACCCTGAGTACTGAGCAACCAGCACCCTGAGCACTGAGTACCCAGCACCCTGAGGACTGAGCACCCAGCAAACTGAGCACTGAGCACCCAGCACACTGAGCACTGAGCACCCAGCACCCTGAGTACTGATCACTGAGCACCCAGCACCCCGAGCACTGAGCACCCAGCACCCTGAGTACTGAGCACTGAGCACCCAGCACCCCGAGCACTGAGCACCCAGCACCCTGAGCACTGAGCACCCAGCACCCGAGTACTGAGCACCCAGCACCCTGAGTACTGAGCACCCAGCACCCTGAGTACTGAGAACCCAGCACCCTGAGCACTGAGCACCCAGCCCCCCGAGCACTGAGCACCCAGCACCCTGAGTACTGAGCACCCAGCACCCTGAGCACTGAGCAACCAGCACCCTGAGCTCTGAGCACCCAGCACCCTGAGCACTGAGCACCCAGCACCCTGAGTAGTGAGCACCCAACGTACTGAGCACCGAGCACGCCGAGCACTGTGCACCCAGCACCCTGAGTACTGATCACCGAGTACCCTGAGCACTGAGCACCCAGCACCCTGAGTACTGAGCTCCGAGCACCCCGAGCACTGAGCACCGAGCACCCTGTGCACTGAGTACCCAGCACCCTGAGTACTGAGCACTCAGCACCCTGAGCACTGAGCACCGAGCACCCTGAGTACTGAGCACCGAGCACCCCGAGCACTGAGCACCCAGCACCCTGAGTACTGAGCACCCTGCACCCTGAGCAATGAGCACAGTGAGTACTGAGCACCCAGCACCTTGAGCACTGAGCACCCAGCACCCTGAGCACTGAACACACAGCACCCTGAGTACTGAGCTCCGAGCACCCCGAGCACTGAGCACCGAGCACCCCGAGCACTGAGAACCCAGCACCGCGAGCACTGAGCACATAGCACCCCGAGCACTGAGCACCCAGCACCCTGAGTACTGAGCACCCAGCACCCTGAGTACTGAGCACCCAGCACCCTGAGCACTGAGTACCCAACACCCTGAACACTGAGCAACCAGCACCCTGAGCACTGAGCACACAGCACCCTGAGCACTGAGCACCCAGCACCCTGAGTACTGAGCACTGAGCACCCAGCACCACGAGCAGTGAGCAGCCAGCACCCTGAGTACTGAGCACCGAGCACCCCGGGCAATGAGCACCCAGCACCCTGAGTACTGAGCTCCGAGCACTCCGAGCACTGAGCACCCTGAGCACTGAGCACCGAGCACCCTGAGCACTGAGTACCCAGCACCCTGAGCACTGAGCACCCAGCGCCCTGAGCACTGAGCACCCAGCACCCTGAGCACTGAGCACCCAGCACCCTGAGTACTGAGCACTGAGCACCCAGCACCCCGAGCACTGAGCACCCAGAACCCCGAGTACTGAGCACTGAGCACCCTGAGTACTGAGCACCCAGCACCCTGAGCACTGAGTACCCAGCACCCTTAGCACTGAGCACCCAGCACCCTGAGCACTGAGCACCCAGCACCCTGAGCACTGAGCACCCAGCACCCTGAGTACTGAGCACTGAGCACCCAGCACCCCGATCACTGAGCACCCAGCACCCTGAGTACTGAGCACTGAGCACCCAGCACCCCGAGCACTGAGCACCCAGCACCCTGAGCACTGTGCACCCAGCACCCGAGTACTGAGCACACAGCACCCTGAGTACTGAGCACCCAGCACCCTGAGCACTGAGCACCCAGCACCCCGAGCACTGAGCACCCAGCACCTTGAGTACTGAGCACCCAGCACCCTGAGCACTGAGCACCCAGCACCCCGAGCACTGTGCACCCAGCACCCTGAGTACTGAGCACCCAGCACCCTGAGCACTGAGCACCCAGCACCCTGAGCACTGAGCACGGAGCACCCTGAGCACTGAGCACTGAGCACCCTGATCACTGAGTACTGAGCACCGAGCACCCCGAGAACTGAGCACCCAGCACCCGGAGTACTGAGCACCCAGCAGCCCAAGCACTGAGCACCCTGAGTATTGAGCACCCAGCACCCTGAGTACTGAGCAGCCAGCATCCTGAGTACTGAGCAACGAGCACCCTGAGTACAGAGCACCTAGCACCCCGAGCACTGAGCACCCAGCACCCTGAGGACTGAGCACCCAGCACCCTGAGCACTGAGCACCCTGAGTACTGAGCACTGAGCACCCTGAGTACTGAGCACTGAGCACCCTGCACCCAGCACCCTGAGCACTGAGCAACCAGCACCCTGAGTACTGAGCACCCAGGACCCTGAGCAATGAGCAACGAGCACCCTGAGCACTGAGCACCCAGCACCCTGAGCACTGAGCACCCAGCACCCTGAGTAGTGAGCACCCAACGTACTGAGCACCGAGCACCCTGAGCACTGAGCACCCAGCACCCTGACTACTGAGCACCCAGCACCCTGAGCAATGAGCAACCTGAGTACTGAGCACCCAGCACCTTGAGCACTGAGCACCGAGCACCCCGAGCACTGAGCACCCAGCACCCTGAGCACTGAACACACAGCACCCGGAGTACTGAGCACCTCGAGCACTGAGCACCCAGCACCCTGAGCACTGAGTACCCAGCACCCTGAGCACTGAGCACCCAGCACCCTGAGCACTGAGCACACAGCACCCTGAGCACTGAGCAGCCAGCACCCTGAGTACTGAGCACTGAGCACCCAGCACCCCGAGCACTGAGCACCCAGCACCCTGAGTACTGAGCACTGAGCACCCAGCACCCCGAACACTGAGCACCCAGCAACCTGAGCACTGAGCACCCAGCACCCGAGTACTGAGCACCCAGCACCCTGAGTACTGAGCACCCAGCACCCTGAGTACTGAGCACCCAGCATCCCGAGTACTGAGCACCCAGCACCCTGAGTACTGAGCACCCAGCATCCTGAGCACTGAGCACCCAGCACCCCGAGCACTGAGCACCCAGCACCCTGATTACTGAGCACCCAGCGCCCCAAGCACTGAGCACCCAGCACCCTGAGCACTGAGCACCCAGCACCCTGGGTACTGAGCACCCAGCACCCTGAGTACTGAACTCCCAGCACCCTGAGCACTGAGCACTGAGCACCCTGAGCACTGAGTACTGAGCACTGAGCACCCTGAGCACTGAGCACCCAGCACCCCGAGTACTGAGCACCCAGCACTCCGAGCACTGAGCACCCAGCGCCCCGAGCACTGAGCACCCAGCACCCCGAGCACTGAGCACTGAGCACCCAGCACCCCGAGTACTGAGCAGTGAGCACCCTGAGCACTGAACACCCAGCACCCCGAGTACTGAGCACTGAGCACCCTGAGTACTGAGCAACCAGCACCCTGAGCACTGAGTACCCAGCACCCTGAGTAGTGAGCACCCAACGTACTGAGCACCGAGCACCCCAAGCACTGAGCACCCAGCACCCTGAGTACTGAGCACCCAGCACCCTGAGCACTGAGCACCCAGCACCCTGAGCACTGAGCACCCAGCACCCTGAGTAGTGAGCACCCAACGTACTGAGCACCGAGCACCCCAAGCACTGAGCACCCAGCACCCTGAGTACTGAGCACCCAGCACCCCGAGCACTGAGCACCAAGCACCCTGAGCACTGAGCACCCAGCACAATGAGCACTGATCACCTAGCACCCTGAGCACTGAGCACCCAGCACCCTGAGTACTGAGCACCCAGCACCCTGAGTACTGAGCACCCAGCACCTCGAGCACTGAGCACCCAGCACCCTGAGTACTGAGCACCCAGCACCCTGTGCACTGAGCACCGAGCACCCTGAGCACTGAGCACCCAGCACCCTGAGGACTGAGCACCCAGCACCCTGAGCACTGAGCACCCTGAGTACTGAGCACTGAGCACCCTGAGTACTGAGCACTGAACACCCTGAGTACTGAGCAACCAGCACCCTGAGTACTGAGCACCCAGCACCCTGAGCACTGAGCACCGAGCACCCTGAGCACTGAGCACCCAGCACCCTGAGCACTGAGCACCCAGCACTCTGAGTTGTGAGCACACAACGTACTGAGCACCGAGCACCCCGAGCACTGAGCACCCAGCACCCTGACTACTGAGCACCCAGCACCCCGAGCACTGAGCACCCAGCACCCTGAGCACTGAGCACCCAGCACCCTGAGCACTGATCACCCAGCACACTGAGCACTGAGCACCCAGCACCCTGAGTACTGAGCACCCAGCACCCTGAGTACTGAGCACTCAGCACCCTGAGTACTGAGCACCGAGCAACCCGAGCACTGAGCACCCAGCACCCTGAGCACTGAGCACCCTGAGGACTGAGCACCCAGCACCCTGAGCACTGAGCAACCAGCACCCTGAGTACTGAGCACCGATCATCCTGAGCACTGAGCACCCAGAACATAAAGCACCCTCAGTACTGAGCACCCAGCACCCCGAGCACTGAGCACCCAGCACCATGAGTACTGAGCACTCTGAGTACTGAGCACCGATCACACTGAGCACTGAGCTCCCAGCACCCTGAGTACTGAGCACCCAGCACCCTGAGCAATGAGCACCAAGCACCCTGAGTACTGAGCACCCAGCACCCTGAGCACTGAGCACCCAGCACCCCGAGAATGAGCACCCAGCACCCCGAGTACTGAGCACCGAGCACCCTGAGCACTGAGTACCCAGCACCCTGAGTACTGATCACTCAGCACCCTCAGCACTGAGCACCGAGCACCCCGAGTACTGAGCACCCAGCACCCTGAGCACTGAGCACCCAGCACCCTGAGCACTGAGAACCCAGGAACCTGAGCACTGAGCACCCAGCACCCTGAGTACTGAGCACTGAGCACCCAGCACCCCGAGCACTGAGCACCCAGCACCCTGAGTACTGAGCACTGAGCACCCAGCACCCCGAGCACTGAGCACCCAGCACCCTGAGTACTGAGCACCGAGCACCCCGAGCACTGAACACCCAGCACCCTGAGTACTGAGCTCCGAGGACCCCGAGCACTGAGCACCCAGCGACCCGAGCACCGAGCACCCTGAGCACTGAGCACCCAGCACCCTGACTACTGAGCACCCAGCACCCTGAGCAATGAGCAACCTGAGTACTGAGCACCCAGCTCCTTGAGCACTGAGCACCGAGCACCCCGAGCACTGAGCACCCAGCACCCTGAGCACTGAACACACAGCACCCTGAGTACTGAGCACCTCGAGCACTGAGTACCCAGCACCCTAAGCACTGAGTACCCAGCACCCTGAGCACTGAGCACACAGCACCCTGAGCACTGAGCACCCAGCACCCTGAGTACTGAGCACTGAGCACCCAGCACCCCGAGCACTGAGCACCCAGCACCCTGAGTACTGAGCTCTGAGCACCCAGCACCCCGAACACTGAGGACCCAGCACCCTGAGCACTGAGCACCCAGCACCCGAGTACTGAGCACCCAGCACCCTGAGTACTGAGCACCAAGCACCCTGAGTACTGAGCACCCAGCATCCCGAGTACTGAGCACCCAGCACCCTGAGTACTGAGCACCCAGCATCCTGAGCACTGAGCACCCAGCACCTCGAGCACTGAGCACCCAGCACTCTGAGTACTGAGCACCCAGCGCCCCGAGCACTGAGCACCCAGCACCCTGAGCACTGAGCACCCAGCACCCTGAGTACTGAGCACCCAGCACCCTGAGTACTGAACACCCAGCACCCTGAGCACTGAGCACTGAGCACCCTGAGCACTGAGTACTGAGCACTGAGCACCCTGAGCACTGAGCACCCAGCACCCCGAGTACTGAGCACCCAGCACCCCGAGCACTGAGCACCCAGCGCCCCGAGCACTGAGCACCCAGCACCCCGAGCACTGAGCACTGAGCACCCAGCACCCCGAGTATTGAGCAGTGAGCACCCTGAGCACTGAGCACCCAGCACCCTGAGTAGTGAGCACCCAACGTACTGAGCACCGAGCACCCCGAGCACTGTGCACCCAGCACCCTGAGTACTGAGCACTCAGCACCCTGAGCACTGAGCACCGAGCACCCTGAGCACTGAGCACACAGCACCCTGAGCACTGAGCACCCTGAGTACTGAGCACCCAGAACCTTGAGCACTGAGCACCCAGCACCCTGAGCACTGAACACACAGCACCCTGAGTACTAAGCACCTCGAGCACTGAGAACCCAGCACCGCGAGCACTGAGCACATAGCACCCCGAGCACTGAGCACCCAGCACCCTGAGTACTGAGCACCCAGCACCCTGAGTACTGAGCACCCAGCACCCTGAGCACTGAGTACCCAACACCCTGAGCACTGAGCACCCAGCACCCTGAGCACTGAGCACACAGCACCCTGAACACTGAGCACCCAGCACCCTGAGTACTGAGCACTGAGCACCCAGCACCCCGAGCAGTGAGCAGCCAGCACCCTGAGTACTGAGCACCGAGCACCCCGAGCAATGAGCACCCAGCACCCTGAGTACTGAGCTCCGAGCACTCCGAGCACTGAGCACCCTGAGCACTGAGCACCGAGCACCCTGAGCACTGAGTACCCAGCACCCTGAGCGCTGAGCACCCAGCGCCCTGAGCACTGAGCACCCAGCACCCTGAGCACTGAGCACCCAGCACCCTGAGTACTGAGCACTGAGCACCCAGCACCCCGAGCACTGAGCACCCAGCACCCCGAGTACTGAGCACTGAGCACCCTGAGTACTGAGCACCCAGAACCCTGAGCACTGAGTACCCAGCACCCTTAGCACTGAGCACCCAGCACCCTGAGCACTGAGCACCCAGCACCCTGAGCACTGAGCACCCAGCACCCTGAGTACTGAGCACTGAGCACCCAGCACCCCGATCACTGAACACCCAGCACCCTGAGTACTGAGCACTGAGCACCCAGCACCCCGAGCACTGAGCACCCAGCACCCTGAGCACTGAGCACCCAGCACCCGAGTACTGAGCACACAGCACCCTGAGTACTGAGCACCCAGCACCCTGAGCACTGAGCACCCAGCACCCCGAGCACTGAGCACCCAGCACCCTGAGTACTGAGCACCCAGCACCCTGAGCACTGAGCACCCAGCACCCCGAGCACTGTGCACCCAGCACCCTGAGTACTGAGCACCCAGCACCCTGAGCACTGAGCACCCAGCACCCTGAGCACTGAGCACGGAGCACCCTGAGCACTGAGCACTGAGCACCCTGATCACTGAGTACTGAGCACCGAGCACCCCGAGAACTGAGCAAGCAGCACCCGTAGTACTGAGCACCCAGCACCCCGAGCACTGAGCACCCAGCACCCTGAGTACTGAGCACCCAGCACCCTGTGCACTGAGCACCGAGCACCCTGAGCACTGAGCACCCAGCACCCTGAGGACTGAGCACCCAGCATCCTGAGCACTGAGCACCCTGAGTACTGAGCACTGAGCACCCTGAGTACTGAGCACTGAACACCCTGTGTACTGAGCAACCAGCACCCTGAGTACTGAGCACCCAGCACCCTGAACACTGAGCACCGAGCACCCTGAGCACTGAGCACCCAGCACCCTGAGCACTTAGCACCCAGCACTCTGAGTTGTGAGCAACCAACGTACTGAGCACCGAGCACCCCGAGCACTGAGCACCCAGCACCCTGACTACTGAGCACCCAGCACCCCGAGCACTGAGCACCCAGCACCCTGAGCACTGAGCACCCAGCACCCTGAGCACTGATCACCCAGCACACTGAGCACTGAGCACCCAGCACCCTGAGTCCTGAGCACCCAGCACCCTGAGTACTGAGCACTCAGCACCCTGAGTACTGAGCACCGAGCACCCCGAGCACTGAGCACCCAGCACCCTGAGCACTGAGCACCCTGAGGACTGAGCACCCAGCACCCTGAGTACTGAGCACCCAGCACCCTGAGCAATGAGCACCCAGGAACCTGAGCACTGAGCACCTAGCACCCTGAGTACTGAGCACTGAGCACCCAGCACCCCGAGCACTGAGCACCCTGCACCCTGAGTACTGAGCACTGAGCACCCAGCACCCCGAGCACTGAGCACCCAGCACCCTGAGTACTGAGCACCGAGCACCCCGAGCACTGAACACCCAGCACCCTGAGTACTGAGCTCCGAGGACCCCGAGCACTGAGCACCCAGCGCCCCGAGCACCGAGCTCCCTGAGCACTGAGCACCCAGCACCCTGAGCACTGAGCACCCAGCACCCTGAGTACTGAGCACTGAGCACCCAGCACCCCGAGCACTGAGCACCCAGCACCCCGAGTACTGAGCACTGAGCACCCTGAGTACTGAGCACCCAGAACCCTGAGCACTGAGTACCCAGCACCCTTAGCACTGAGCACCCAGCACCCTGAGCACTGAGCACCCAGCACCCTGAGCACTGAGCACCCAGCACCCTGAGTACTGAGCACTGAGCACCCAGCACCCCGATCACTGAACACCCAGCACCCTGAGTACTGAGCACTGAGCACCCAGCACCCCGAGCACTGAGCACCCAGCACCCTGAGCACTGAGCACCCAGCACCCGAGTACTGAGCACACAGCACCCTGAGTACTGAGCACCCAGCACCCTGAGCACTGAGCACCCAGCACCCCGAGCACTGAGCACCCAGCACCCTGAGTACTGAGAACCCAGCACCCTGAGCACTGAGCACCCAGCACCCCGAGCACTGTGCACCCAGCACCCTGAGTACTGAGCACCCAGCACCCTGAGCACTGAGCACCCAGCACCCTGAGCACTGAGCACGGAGCACCCTGAGCACTGAGCAGTGAGCACCCTGATCACTGAGTACTGAGCACCGAGCACCCCGAGAACTGAGCAAGCAGCACCCGTAGTACTGAGCACCCAGCAGCCCAAGCACTGAGCACCCTGAGTATTGAGCACCCAGCACCCTGAGTACTGAGCAGCCAGCCTCCTGAGTACTGAGCAACGAGCACCCTGAGTACAGAGCACCCAGCACCCCGAGCACTGAGCACCCAGCACCCTGAGGACTGAGCACCCAGCACCCTGAGCACTGAGCACCCTGAGTACTGAGCACTGAGCACCCTGAGTACTGAGCACTGAGCACCCTGAGTACTGAGCAACCAGCACCCTGAGCAATGAGCACCAAGCACCCTGAGCACTGAGCACCCAGCACCCTGAGCACTGAGCACCCAGCACCCTGAGTAGTGAGCACCCAACGTACTGAGCACCGAGCACCCCAAGCACTGAGCACCCAGCACCCTGAGTACTGAGCACCCAGCACCCCGAGCACTGAGCACCCAGCACCCTGAGCACTGAGCACCCAGCACCCTGAGCACTGATCACCTAGCACCCTGAGCACTGAGCACCCAGCACCCTGAGTACTGAGCACCCAGCACCCTGAGTACTGAGCACCGAGCACCCCGAGCACTGAGCACCCAGCACCCTGAGTACTGAGCACCCAGCACCCTGTGCACTGAGCACCGAGCACCCTGAGCACTGAGCACCCAGCACCCTGAGGACTGAGCACCCAGCATCCTGAGCACTGAGCACCCTGAGTACTGAGCACTGAGCACCCTGAGTACTGAGCACTGAACACCCTGTGTACTGAGCAACCAGCACCCTGAGTACTGAGCACCCAGCACCCTGAGCACTGAGCACCGAGCACCCTGAGCACTGAGCACCCAGCACCCTGAGCACTTAGCACCCAGCACTCTGAGTTGTGAGCAACCAACGTACTGAGCACCGAGCACCCCGAGCACTGAGCACCCAGCACCCTGACTACTGAGCACCCAGCACCCCGAGCACTGAGCACCCAGCACCCTGAGCACTGAGCACCCAGCACCCTGAGCACTGATCACCCAGCACACTGAGCACTGAGCACCCAGCACCCTGAGTCCTGAGCACCCAGCACCCTGAGTACTGAGCACTCAGCACCCTGAGTACTGAGCACCGAGCACCCCGAGCACTGAGCACCCAGCACCCTGAGCACTGAGCACCCTGAGGACTGAGCACCCAGCACCCTGAGCAATGAGCACCCAGGAACCTGAGCACTGAGCACCCAGCACCCTGAGTACTGAGCACTGAGCACCCAGCACCCCGAGCACTGAGCACCCTGCACCCTGAGTACTGAGCACTGAGCACCCAGCACCCCGAGCACTGAGCACCCAGCACCCTGAGTACTGAGCACCGAGCACCCCGAGCACTGAACACCCAGCAACCTGAGTACTGAGCTCCGAGGACCCCGAGCACTGAGCACCCAGCGCCCCGAGCACCGAGCACCCTGAGCACTGAGCACCCAGCACCCTGAGCACTGAGCACCCAGCACCCTGAGTACTGAGCACTGAGCACCCAGCACCCTGAGCACTGAGCACCCAGCACCCTGAGTACTGAGCACTGAGCACCCAGCACCCCGAACACTGAGCACCCAGCACCCTGAGCACTGAGCACCCAGCACCCGAGTACTGAGCACCCAGCACCCTGAGCACCGAGCACCCCGAGCACTGTGCACCCAGCACCCTGAGTACTGATCACCGAGTACCCTGAGCACTGAGCACCCAGCACCCTGAGTACTGAGCACCCAGCATCCCGAGTACTGAGCACCCAGCACCCTGAGTACTGAGCACCCAGCATCCTGAGCACTGAGCACCCAGCACCCCGAGCACTGAGCACTGAGCACCCTGAGCACTGAGCACCCAGCACCCCGAGTACTGAGCACCCAGCACCCCGAGCACTGAGCACCCAGTGCCCCGAGCACTGAGCACCCAGCACCCCGAGCACTGAGCACTGAGCACCCAGCACCCCGAGTACTGAGCAGTGAGCACCCTGAGCACTGAACACGCAGCACCCCGAGTACTGAGCACTGAGCACCCTGAGTACTGAGCAACCAGCACCCTGAGCACTGAGTACCCAGCACCCTGAGGACTGAGCACCCAGCACACTGAGCACTGAGCACCCAGCACCCTGAGCACTGAGCACCCAGCACCCTGAGTACTGAGCACTGAGCACCCAGCACCCCGAGCACTGAGCACCCAGCACCCTGAGCACTGAGCACCCAGCACCCGAGTACTGAGCACCCAACACCCTGAGTACTGAGCACCCAGCACCCTGAGTACTGAGAACCCAGCACCCTGAGCACTGAGCACCCAGCACCCCGAGCACTGAGCACCCAGCACCCTGAGTACTGAGCACCCAGCACCCTGAGCAATGAGCAACCAGCACCCTGAGCTCTGAGCATCCAGCACCCTGAGCACTGAGCACCCAGCACCCTGAGCACCGAGCACCCCGAGCACTGTGCACCCAGCACCCTGAGTACTGATCACCGAGTACCCTGAGCACTGAGCACCCAGCACCCTGAGTACTGAGCTCTGAGCACCCCGAGCACTGAGCACCGAGCAACCTGTGCACTGAGTACCCAGCACCCTGAGTACTGAGCACTCAGCACCCTGAGCACTGAGCACCGAGCACCCTGAGTACTGAGCACCGAGTACCCTGAGCACTGAGAACCCAGCACCCTGAGCACTGAGCTCCGAGCACCCCGAGCACTGAGCACCCGGCACCCTGAGTACTGAGCACCCAGCACCTTGAGCACTGAGCACCCATCACCCTGAGCACTGAACACACAGCACCCTGAGTACTGAGAACCTCGAGCACTGAGCATCCAGCACCCTGAGTACTGAGCACCGAGCACCCCGAGCACTGAGAACCCAGCACCGCGAGCACTGAGCACATAGCACTCCGAGCACGGAGCACCCAGCACCCTGAGTACTGAGCACCCATCACCCTGAGTACTGAGCACCCAGCACCCTGAGCACTGAGTACCCAACACCCTGAGCACTGAGCACCCAGCACCCTGAGCACTGAGCACACAGCACCCTGAGCACTGAGCACCCTGAGCACTGAGCACCCAGCACCCTGAGTACTGAGCACTGAGCACCCAGCACCCCGAGCACTGAGCACCCAGCACCCCGAGTACTGAGCACTGAGCACCCTGAGTACTGAGCACCCAGCACCCTGAGAACTGAGTACCCAGCACCCTTAGCACTGAGCACCCAGCACCCTGAGCACTGAGCACCCAGCACCCTGAGCACTGAGCACCCAGCACCCTGAGTACTGAGCACTGAGCACCCAGCACCCCGATCACTGAGCACCCAGCACCCTGAGTACTGAGCACTGAGCACCCAGCACCCCGAGCACTGAGCACCCAGCACCCTGAGCACTGAGCACCCAGCACCCGAGTACTGAGCACCCAGCACACCGAGCACTGAGCACCCAGCACCCTGAGTACTAAGCACTCAGCACCCTGAGCACTGAGCACCGAGCACCCTGAGTACTGAGCACCGAGCACCCTGAGCACTGAGAACCCAGCACCCTGAGTATTGAGCTCCGAGCACCCCGAGCACTGAGCACCCGGCACCCTGAGTACTGAGCACCCTGCAACCTGAGCAATGAGCACCCTGAGTACTGAGCACCCAGCACCTTGAGCACTGAGCACCCATCACCCTGAGCACTGAACACACAGCACCCTGAGTACTGAGAACCTCGAGCACTGAGCATCCAGCACCCTGAGTACTGAGCACCGAGCACCCCGAGCACTGAGAACCCAGCACCGCGAGCACTGAGCACATAGCACCCCGAGCACTGAGCACCCAGCACCCTGAGTACTGAGCACCCAGCACCCTGAGTACTGAGCAACCAGCACCCTGAGCACTGAGTACACAACACCCTGAGCACTGAGCACCCAGCACCCTGAGCACTGAGCACACAGCACCCTGAGCACTGAGCACCCTGAGTACTGAACACCCAGCACCCTGAGTACTGAGCACTGAGCACCCAGCACCCCGAGCACTGAGCACCCAGAACCCCGAGTACCGAGCACTGAGCACCCTGAGTACTGAGCACCCAGCACCCTGAGCACTGAGTACCCAGCACCCTTAGCACTGAGCACCCAGCACCCTGAGCACTGAGCACCCAGCACCCTGAGCACTGAGCACCCAGCACCCTGAGTACTGAGCACCCAGCACCCCGATCACTGAGCACCCAGCACCCTGAGAACTGAGCACTGAGCACCCAGCACCCCGAGCACTGAGCACCCAGCACCCTGAGCACTGAGCACCCAGCACCCGAGTACTGAGCACCCAGCACACCGAGCACTGAGCACACAGCACCCTGAGTACTGAGCACCCAGCACCCAGAGCACTGAGCACCCAGCACCCCGAGCACTGTGCACCCAGCACCCTGAGTACTGAGCACCCAGCACCCTGAGCACTGAGCACCCAGCACCCTGAGCACTGAGCACGGAGCACCCTGAGCACTGAGCACTGAGCAACCTGATCACTGAGTACTGAGCACCGAGCACCCCGAGAACTGAGCACCCAGCACCCGGAGTACTGAGCACCCAGCAGCCCAAGTACTGAGCACCCTGAGTATTGAGCACCCAGCACCCTGAGTACTGAGCAGCCAGCATCCTGAGTACTGAGCAACGAGCACCCTGAGTACAGAGCACACAGCACCCCGAGCACTGAGCACCCAGCACCCTGAGGACTGAGCACCCAGCACCCTGAGCACTGAGCACCCTGAGTACTGAGCACTGAGCACACTGAGTACTGAGCACTGAGCACCCTGAGTACTGAGCAACCAGCACCCTGAGTACTGAGCACCCAGGACCCTGAGCAATGAGCACCGAGCACCCTGAGCACTGAGCACCCAGCACCCTGAGCACTGAGCACCCAGCACCCTGAGTAGTGAGCACCCAACGTACTGAGCACCGAGCACCCCAAGCACTGAGCACCCAGCACCCTGAGTACTGATCACCTAGCACCCTGAGCACTGAGCACCCAGCACCCTGAGTACTGAGCACCCAGCACCCTGGGTACTGAGCACCCAGCACCCCGAGCACTGAGCACCCAGCACCCTGAGTACTGAGCTCTCAGCACCCTGTGCACTGAGCACCGAGCACCCTGAGCACTGAGCACCCAGGACCCTGAGGACTGAGCACCCAGCACCCTGAGCACTGAGCACCCTGAGTACTGAGCACTGAGCACCCTGAGTACTGAGCACTGAACACCCTGAGTACTGAGCAACCAGCACCCTGAGTACTGAGCACCCAGCACCCTGAGCACTGAGCACCGAGCACCCTGAGCACTGAGCACCCAGCACCCTGAGCACTGAGCACCCAGCACCCTGAGCACTGATCACCCAGCACACTGAGCACTGAGCACCCAGCACCCTGAGTCCTGAGCACCCAGCACCCTGAGTACTGAGCACTGAGCACCCAGCACCCCGAGCACTGAGCACCCTGCACCCTGAGTACTGAGCACTGAGCACCCAGCACCCCGAGCACTGAGCACCCAGCACCCTGAGTACTGAGCACCGAGCACCCCGAGCACTGAACACCCAGCACCCTGAGTACTGAGCTCCGAGGACCCCGAGCACTGAGCACCCAGCACCCCGAGCACTGAGCACCCAGCACCCTGAGTACTGAGCACCGAGCACCCCGAGCACTGAACACCCAGCACCCTGAGCACTGAGCACCCAGCACCCTGAGCACTGAGCACCCAGCACCCTGAGTACTGAGCACTGAGCACCCAGCACCCCGAGCACTGAGCACCCAGCACCCTGAGTACTGAGCACTGAGCACCCAGCACCCCGAACACTGAGCACCCAGCACCCTGAGCACTGAGCACCCAGCACCCGAGTACTGAGCACCCAGCACCCTGAGTACTGAGCACCCAGCACCCTGAGTACTGAGCACCCAGCATCCCGAGTACTGAGCACCCAGCACCCTGAGTACTGAGCACCCAGCATCCTGAGCACTGAGCACCCAGCACCCCGAGCACTGAGCACCCAGCACCCTGAGTACTGAGCACCCAGCGCCCAGAGCACTGAGCACCCAGCACGATGTGCACTGAGCACCCAGCACCCTGAGTACTGAGCACCCAGCACCCTGAGTACTGAACACCCAGCACCCTGAGCACTGAGCACTGAGCACCCTGAGCACTGAGTACTGAGCACTGAGCACCCTGAGCACTGAGCACCCAGCACCCCGAGTACTGAGCACCCAGCACCCCGAGCACTGAGCACCCAGCACCCCGAGCACTGAGCACTGAGCACCCAGCACCCCGAGTACTGAGCAGTGAGCACCCTGAGCACTGAACACCCAGCACCCCGAGTACTGAGCACTGAGCACCCTGAGTACTGAGCAACCAGCACCCTGAGCACTGAGTACCCAGCACCCTGAGGACTGAGCACCCAGCACACTGAGCACTGAGCACCCAGCACCCTGAGCACTGAGCACCCAGCACCCTGATTACTGATCACTGAGCACCCAGCACCCCGAGCACTGAGCACCCAGCACCCTGAGTACTGAGCACTGAGCACCCAGCACCCCGAGCACTGAGCACCAAGCACCCTGAGCACTGAGCACCCAGCACCCGAGTACTGAGCACCCAGCACCCTGAGTACTGAGCACCCAGCACCCTGAGTACTGAGAACCCAGCACCCTGAGCACCCAGCACGCCGAGCACTGAGCACCCAGCACCCTGAGTACTGAGCACCCAGCACCCTGAGCACTGAGCAACCAGCACCCTGAGCTCTGAGCATCCAGCACCCTGAGCACTGAGCACCCAGCACCCTGAGTAGTGAGCACCCAACGTACTGAGCACCGAGCACCCCGAGCACTGTGCACCCAGCACCCTGAGTACTGATCACCGAGTACCCTGAGCACTGAGCACCCAGCACCCTGAGTACTGAGCTCTGAGCACCCCGAGCACTGAGCACCGAGCAACCTGTGCACTGAGTACCCAGCACACTGAGTACTGAGCACTCAGCACCCTGAGCACTGAGCACCGAGCACCCTGAGTACTGAGCACCGAGCACCCTGAGCACTGAGAACCCAGCACCCTGAGTACTGAGCTCCGAGCACCCCGAGCACTGAGCACCCGGCACCCTGAGTACTGAGCACCCTGCACCCTGAGCAATGAGCACCCTGAGTACTGAGCACCCAGCACCTTGAGCACTGAGCACCCATCACCCTGAGCACTGAACACACAGCACCCTGAGTACTGAGAACCTCGAGCACTGAGCATCCAGCACCCTGAGTACTGAGCACCGAGCACCCCGAGCACTGAGAACCCAGCACCGCGAGCACTGAGCACATAGCACCCCGAGCACTGAGCACCCAGCACCCTGAGTACTGAGCACCCAGCACCCTGAGTACTGAGCACCCAGCACCCTGAGCACTGAGTACCCAACACCCTGAGCACTGAGCAACCAGCACCCTGAGCACTGAGCACACAGCACCCTGAGCACTGAGCACCCTGAGCACTGAGCACACAGCACCCTGAGTACTGAGCACTGAGCACCCAGCACCCCGTCACTGAGCACCCAGCACCCCGAGTACTGAGCACTGAGCACCCTGAGTACTGAGCACCCAGCACCCTGAGCACTGAGCACCCAGCACCCTTAGCACTGAGCACCCAGCACCCTGAGCACTGAGCAGCCAGCACCCTGAGCACTGAGCACCCAGCACCCTGAGTACTGAGCACTGAGCACCCAGCACCCCGATCACTGAGCACCCAGCACCCTGAGTACTGAGCACTGAGCACCCAGCACCCCGAGCACTGAGCACCCAGCACCCTGAGCACTGAGCACCCAGCACCCGAGTACTGAGCACCCAGCACCCCGAGCACTGAGCACCCAGCACCCTGAGTACTGAGCACCCAGCACCCAGAGCACTGAGCACCCAGCACCCCGAGCACTGTGCACCCAGCACCCTGAGTACTGAGCACCCAGCACCCTGAGCACTGAGCACCCAGCACCCTGAGCACTGAGCACGGAGCACCCTGAGCACTGAGCACTGAGCACCCTGATCACTGAGTACTGAGCACCGAGCACCCCGAGAACTGAGCAGCCAGCACCCGGAGTACTGAGCACCCAGCGGCCCATGTACTGAGCACCCTGAGTATTGAGCACCCAGCACCCTGAGTACTGAGCAGCCAGCATCCTGAGTACTGAGCAACGAGCACCCTGAGTACAGAGCACCCAGCACCCCGAGCACTGAGCACCCAGCACCCTGAGGACTGAGCACAAAGCACCCTGAGCACTGAGCACCCTGAGTACTGAGCACTGAGCACCCTGAGTACTGAGCACTGAGCACCCTGAGTACTGAGCAACCAGCACCCTGAGTACTGAGCACCCAGGACCCTGAGCAATGAGCACCGAGCACCCTGAGCACTCAGCACCCAGCACCCTGAGCACTGATCACCCAGCACCCTGAGTAGTGAGCACCCAACGTACTGAGCACCGAGCACCCCAAGCACTGAGCACCCAGCACCCTGAGTACTGATCACCTAGCACCCTGAGCACTGAGCACCCAGCACCCTGAGTACTGAGCACCCAGCACCCTGAGTACTGAGCACCCAGCACCCCGAGCACTGAGCACCCAGCACCCTGAGTACTGAGCACTCAGCACCCTGTGCACTGAGCACCGAGCACCCTGAGCACTGAGCACCCAGCACACTGAGGACTGAGCACCCAGCACCCTGAGCACTGAGCACCCTGAGTACTGAGCACTGAGCACCCTGAGTACTGAGCACTGAACACCCTGAGTACTGAGCAAATAGCACCCTGAGTACTGAGCACCCAGCACCCTGAGCACTGAGCACAGAGCACCCTGAGCACTGAGCACCCAGCACCCTGAGCACTGAGCACCCAGCACCCTGAGTACTGAGCACCCAGCACCCTGAGCACTGAGCACCCAGCACCCTGAGCACTGATCACCCAGCACACTGAGCACTGAGCACCCAGCACCCTGAGTCCTGAGCACCCAGCACCCTGAGTACTGAGCACTCAGCACCCTGAGTACTGAGCACCGAGCACCCCGAGCACTGAGCACCCAGCACCCTGAGCACTGAGCACCCTGAGCACTGAGCACCCAGCACCCCGAGCACTGAGCACCCAGCACCCTGAGTACTGAGCACCCAGCGCCCCGAGCACTGAGCACCCAGCACCCTGAGCACTGAGCACCCAGCACCCTGAGTACTGAGCACCCAGCACCCTGAGTACTGAACACCCAGCACCCTGAGCACTGAGCACTGAGCACCCTGAGCACTGAGTACAGAGCACTGAGCACCCTGAGCACTGAGCACCCAGCACCCCGAGTACTGAGCACCCAGCACCCCGAGCACTGAGCACCGAGCGCCCCGAGCACTGAGCACCCAGCACCCCGAGCACTGAGCACTGAGCACCCAGCACCCCAAGTACTGAGCAGTGAGCACCCTGAGCACTGAACACCCAGCACCCCGAGTACTGAGCACTGAGCACCCTGAGTACTGAGCAACCAGCACCCTGAGCACTGAGTACCCAGCACCCTGAGGACTGAGCACCCAGCACACTGAGCACTGAGCACCCAGCACCCTGAGCACTGAGCACCCAGCACCCTGAGTACTGATCACTGAGCACCCAGCACCCCGAGCACTGAGCACCCAGCACCCTGAGTACTGAGCACTGAGCACCCAGCACCCCGAGCACTGAGCACCCAGCACCCTGAGCACTGAGCACCCAGCACCCGAGTACTGAGCACCCAGCACCCTTAGTACTGAGCACCCAGCACCCTGAGTACTGAGAACCCAGCACCCTGAGCACTGAGCACCCAGCACCCCGAGCACTGAGCACCCAGCACCCTGAGTACTGAGCACCCAGCACCCTGAGCACTGAGCAACCAGCACCCTGAGCTCTGAGCATCCAGCACCCTGAGCACTGAGCACCCAGCACCCTGAGTAGTGAGCACCCAACGTACTGAGCACCGAGCACACCGAGCACTGTGCTCCCAGCACCCTGAGTACTGATCACCGAGTACCCTGAGCACTGAGCACCCAGCACCCTGAGTACTGAGCTCCGAGCACCGCGAGCAATGAGCACCGAGCACCCTGTGCACTGAGTACACAGCACCCTGAGTACTGAGCACTCAGCACCCTGAGCACTGAGCACCGAGCACCCTGAGTACTGAGCACCGAGCACCCTGAGCACTGAGAACCCAGCACCCTGAGTACTGAGCTCCGAGCACCCCGAGCACTGAGCACCCAGCACCCTGAGTACTGAGCACCCTGCACCCTGAGCAATGAGCACCCTGAGTACTGAGCACCCAGCACCTTGAGCACTGAGCACCCAGCACCCTGAGCACTGAACACACAGCACCCTGAGTACTGAGAACCTCGAGCACTGAGCATCCAGCACCCTGAGTACTGAGCACCGAGCACCCCGAGCACTGAGAACACAGCACCGCGAGCACTGAGCACATAGCACCCCGAGCACTGAGCACCCAGCACCCTTAGTACTGAGCACCCAGCACCCTGAGTACTGAGCACCCAGCACCCTGAGCACTGAGTACCCAACACCCTGAGCACTGAGCACCCAGCACCCTGAGCACTGATCACACAGCACCCTGAGCACTGAGCACCCAGCACCCTGAGTACTGAGCACTGAGCACCCAGCACCCCGAGCAGTGAGCAGCCAGCACCCTGAGTACTGAGCACCGAGCACCCCGAGCAATGAGCACCCAGCACCCTGAGTACTGAGCTCCGAGCACTCCGAGCACTGAGCACCCTGAGCACTGAGCACCGAGCACCCTGAGCACTGAGTACCCAGCACCCTGAGCACTGAGCACCCAGCGCCCTGAGCACTGAGCACCCAGCACCCTGAGCACTGAGCACCCATCACCCTGAGTACTGAGCACTGAGCACCCAGCACCCCGAGCACTGAGCACCCAGCACCCCGAGTACTGAGCACTGAGCACCCTGAGTACTGAGCACCCAGCACCCTGAGCACTGAGTACCCAGCACCCTTAGCACTGAGCACCCAGCACCCTGAGCACTGAGCACCCAGCACCCTGAGCACTGAGCACCCAGCACCCTGAGTACTGAGCACTGAGCACCCAGCACCCCGATCACTGAGCACCCAGCACCCTGAGTACTGAGCACTGAGCACCCAGCACCCCGAGCACTGAGCACCCAGCACCCTGAGCACTGAGCACCAAGCACCCGAGTACTGAGCACACAGCACCCTGAGTACTGAGCACCCAGCACCCTGAGCACTGAGCACCCAGCACCCCGAGTACTGAGCAGTGAGCACCCTGAGCACTGAACACCCAGCACCCCGAGTACTGAGCACTGAGCACCCTGAGTACTGAGCAACCAGCACCCTGAGCACTGAGTACCCAGCACCCTGAGGACTGAGCACCCAGCACACTGAGCACTGAGCACCCAGCACCCTGAGCACTGAGCACCCAGCACCCTGAGTACTGATCACTGAGCACCCAGCACCCCGAGCACTGAGCACCCAGCACCCTGAGTACTGAGCACTGAGCACCCAGCACCCCGAGCACTGAGCACCCAGCACCCTGAGCACTGAGCACCCAGCACCCGAGTACTGAGCACCCAGCACCCTGAGTACTGAGCACCCAGCACCCTGAGTACTGAGAACCCAGCACCCTGAGCACTGAGCACCTAGCACCCCGAGCACTGAGCACCCAGCACCCTGAGTACTGAGCACCCAGCACCCTGAGCACTGAGCAACCAGCACCCTGAGTTCTGAGCATCCAGCACCCTGAGCACTGAGCACCCAGCACCCTGAGTAGTGAGCACCCAACGTACTGAGCACCGAGCACCCCGAGCACTGTGCACCCAGCACCCTGAGTACTGATCACCGAGTACCCTGAGCACTGAGCACCCAGCACCCTGAGTACTGAGCTCTGAGCACGCCGAGCACTGAGCACCGAGCAACCTGTGCACTGAGTACCCAGCACCCTGAGTACTGAGCACTCAGCACCCTGAGCACTGAGCACCGAGCACCCTGAGTACTGAGCACCGAGCAACCTGAGCACTGAGAACATAGCACCCTGAGTACTGAGCTCCGAGCACCCCGAGCACTGAGCACCCGGCACCCTGAGTACTGAGCACCCTGCACCCTGAGCAATGAGCACCCTGAGTACTGAGCACCCAGCACCTTGAGCACTGAGCACCCAGCACCCTGAGCACTGAACACACAGCACCCTGAGTACTGAGCACCTCGAGCACTGAGCATCCAGCACCCTGAGTACTGATCACCGAGCACCCCGAGCACTGAGAACCCAGCACCGCGAACACTGAGCACATAGCACCCCGAGCACTGAGCACCCAGCACCCTGAGTACTGAGCACCCAGCACCCTGAGTACTGAGCACCCAGCACCCTGAGCACTGAGTACCCAACACCCTGAGCACTGAGCACCCAGCACCCTGAGCACTGAGCACACAGCACCCTGAGCACTGAGCACCCTGAGCACTGAGCACACAGCACCCTGAGTACTGAGCACTGAGCACCCAGCACCCCGTCACTGAGCACCCAGCACCCCGAGTACTGAGCACTGAGCACCCTGAGTACTGAGCACCCAGCACCCTGAGCACTGAGTACCCAGCACCCTTAGCACTGAGCACCCAGCACCCTGAGCACTGAGCACCCAGCACCCTGAGCACTGAGCACACAGCACCCTGAGTACTGAGCACTGAGCACCCAGCACCCCGATCACTGAGCACCCAGCACCCTGAGTACTGAGCACTGAGCACCCAGCACCCCGAGCACTGAGCACCCAGCACCCTGAGCACTGAGCACCCAGCACCCGAGTACTGAGCACCCAGCACCCCGAGCACTGAGCACCCAGCACCCTGAGTACTGAGCACCCAGCACCCAGAGCACTGAGCACCCAGCACCCCGAGCACTGTGCACCCAGCACCCTGAGTACTGAGCACCCAGCACCCTGAGCACTGAGCACCCAGCACCCTGAGCACTGAGCACGGAGCACCCTGAGCACTGAGCACTGAGCACCCTGATCACTGAGTACTGAGCACCGAGCACCCCGAGAACTGAGCACCCAGCACCCGGAGTACTGAGCACCCAGCGGCCCAAGTACTGAGCACCCTGAGTATTGAGCACCCAGCACCCTGAGTACTGAGCAGCCAGCATCCTGAGTACTGAGCAACGAGCACCCTGAGTACAGAGCACCCAGCACCCCGAGCACTGAGCACCCAGCACCCTGAGGACTGAGCACCCAGCACCCTGAGCACTGAGCACCCTGAGTACTGAGCACTGAGCACCCTGAGTACTGAGCACTGAGCACCCTGAGTACTGAGCAACCAGCACCCTGAGTACTGAGCACCCAGGACCCTGAGCAATGAGCACCGAGCACCCTGAGCACTCAGCACCCAGCACCCTGAGCACTGAGCACCCAGCACCCTGAGTAGTGAGCACCCAACGTACTGAGCACCGAGCACCCCAAGCACTGAGCACCCAGCACCCTGAGTACTGAGCACGCAGCACCCTGAGTACTGAGCACCCAGCACCCCGAGCACTGAGCACCCAGCACCCTGAGTACTGAGCACTCAGCACCCTGTGCACTGAGCACCGAGCACCCTGAGCACTGAGCACCCAGCACACTGAGGACTGAGCACCCAGCACCCTGAGCACTGAGCACCCTGAGTACTGAGCACTGAGCACCCTGAGTACTGAGCACTGAACACCCTGAGTACTGAGCAACCAGCACCCTGAGTACTGAGCACCCAGCACCCTGAGCACTGAGCACCGAGCACCCTGAGCACTGAGCACCCAGCACCCTGAGCACTGAGCACCCAGCACTCTGACTACTGAGCACCCAGCACCCCGAGCACTGAGCACCCAGCACCCCGAGCACTGAGCACCCAGCACCCTGAGCACTGAGCACCCAGCACCCTGAGCACTGATCACCCAGCACACTGAGCACTGAGCACCCAGCACCCTGAGTCCTGAGCACCCAGCACCCTGAGTACTGAGCACTCAGCACCCTGAGTACTGAGCACCGAGCACCCCGAGCACTGAGCACCCAGCACCCTGAGCACTGAGCACCCTGAGCAATGAGCACCCAGCACCCCGAGCACTGAGCACCCAGCACCCTGAGTACTGAGCACTGAGCACCCAGCACCCCGATCACTGAACACCCAGCACCCTGAGTACTGAGCACTGAGCACCCAGCACCCCCGAGCACTGAGCACCCAGCACCCCGAGCACTGTGCACCCAGCACCCTGAGTACTGAGCACCCAGCACCCTGAGCACTGAGCACCCAGCACCCTGAGCACTGAGCACGGAGCACCCTGAGCACTGAGCACTGAGCACCCTGATCACTGAGTACTGAGCACCGAGCACCCCGAGAACTGAGCACCCAGCACCCGGAGTACTGAGCACCCAGCGGCCCAAGTACTGAGCACCCTGAGTATTGAGCACCCAGCACCCTGAGTACTGAGCAGCCAGCATCCTGAGTACTGAGCAACTAGCACCCTGAGTACAGAGCACCCAGCACCCCGAGCACTGAGCACCCAGCACCCTGAGGACTGAGCACCCAGCACCCTGAGCACTGAGCACCCTGAGTACTGAGCACTGAGCACCCTGAGTACTGAGCACTGAGCACCCTGAGTACTGAGCAACCAGCACCCTGAGTACTGAGCACCCAGGACCCTGAGCAATGAGCACCGAGCACCCTGAGCACTCAGCACCCAGCACCCTGAGCACTGAGCACCCAGCACCCTGAGTAGTGAGCACCCAACGTACTGAGCACCGAGCACCCCAAGCACTGAGCACCCAGCACCCTGAGTACTGAGCACGCAGCACCCTGAGTACTGAGCACCCAGCACCCCGAGCACTGAGCACCCAGCACCCTGAGTACTGAGCACTCAGCACCCTGTGCACTGAGCACCGAGCACCCTGAGCACTGAGCACCCAGCACACTGAGGACTGAGCACCCAGCACCCTGAGCACTGAGCACCCTGAGTACTGAGCACTGAGCACCCTGAGTACTGAGCACTGAACACCCTGAGTACTGAGCAACCAGCACCCTGAGTACTGAGCACCCAGCACCCTGTGCACTGAGCACCGAGCACCCTGAGCACTGAGCACCCAGCACCCTGAGCACTGAGCACCCAGCACTCTGACTACTGAGCACCCAGCACCCCGAGCACTGAGCACCCAGCACCCCGAGCACTGAGCACCCAGCACCCTGAGCACTGAGCACCCAGCACCCTGAGCACTGATCACCCAGCACACTGAGCACTGAGCACCCAGCACCCTGAGTCCTGAGCACCCAGCACCCTGAGTACTGAGCACTCAGCACCCTGAGTACTGAGCACCGAGCACCCCGAGCACTGAGCACCCAGCACCCTGAGCACTGAGCACCCTGAGCAATGAGCACCCAGCACCCCGAGCACTGAGCACCCAGCACCCTGAGTACTGAGCACCCAGCGCCCCGAGCACTGAGCACCCAGCACCCTGAGCACTGAGCACCCAGCACCCTGAGTACTGAGCACCCAGCACCCTGAGTACTGAACACCCAGCACCCTGAGCACTGAGTACCCAACACCCTGAGCACTGAGCACCCAGCACCCTGAGCACTGAGCACCCAGCACCCTGAGCACTGATCACCCAGCACACTGAGCACTGAGCACCCAGCACCCTGAGTCCTGAGCACCCAGCACCCTGAGTACTGAGCACTCAGCACCCTGAGTACTGAGCACCGAGCACCCCGAGCACTGAGCACCCAGCACCCTGAGCACTGAGCACCCTGAGCAATGAGCACCCAGCACCCCGAGCACTGAGCACCCAGCACCCTGAGTACTGAGCACCCAGCGCCCCGAGCACTGAGCACCCAGCACCCTGAGCACTGAGCACCCAGCACCCTGAGTACTGAGCACCCAGCACCCTGAGTACTGAGCACCCAGCACCCTGAGCACTGAGTACCCAACACCCTGAGCACTGAGCACCCAGCACCCTGAGCACTGAGCACACAGCACCCTGAGCACTGAGCACCCTGAGCACTGAGCACACAGCACCCTGAGTACTGAGCACTGAGCACCCAGCACCCCCGTCACTGAGCACCCAGCACCCCGAGTACTGAGCACTGAGCACCCTGAGTACTGAGCACCCAGCACCCTGAGCACTGAGTACCCAGCACCCTTAGCACTGAGCACCCAGCACCCTGAGCACTGAGCACCCAGCACCCTGAGCACTGAGCACCCAGCACCCTGAGTACTGAGCACTGAGCACCCAGCACCCCGATCACTGAGCACCCAGCACCCTGAGTACTGAGCACTGAGCACCCAGCACCCCGAGCACTGAGCACCCAGCACCCTGAGCACTGAGCACCCAGCACCCGAGTACTGAGCACCCAGCACCCCGAGCACTGAGCACCCAGCACCCTGAGTACTGAGCACCCAGCACCCAGAGCACTGAGCACCCAGCACCCCGAGCACTGTGCACCCAGCACCCTGAGTACTGAGCACCCAGCACCCTGAGCACTGAGCACCCAGCACCCTGAGCACTGAGCACGGAGCACCCTGAGCACTGAGCACTGAGCACCCTGATCACTGAGTACTGAGCACCGAGCACCCCGAGAACTGAGCAGCCAGCACCCGGAGTACTGAGCACCCAGCGGCCCAAGTACTGAGCACCCTGAGTATTGAGCACCCAGCACCCTGAGTACTGAGCAGCCAGCATCCTGAGTACTGAGCAACGAGCACCCTGAGTACAGAGCACCCATCACCCCGAGCACTGAGCACCCAGCACCCTGAGCACTGAGCACCCTGAGTACTGAGCACTGAGCACCCTGAGTACTGAGCACTGAGCACCCTGAGTACTGAGCAACCAGCACCCTGACTACTGAGCACCCAGGACCCTGAGCAATGAGCACCGAGCACCCTGAGCACTCAGCACCCAGCACCCTGAGCACTGAGCACCCAGCACCCTGAGTAGTGAGCACCCAACGTACTGAGCACCGAGCACCCCAAGCACTGAGCACCCAGCACCCTGAGTACTGATCACCTAGCACCCTGAGCACTGAGCACCCAGCACCCTGAGTACTGAGCACCCAGCACCCTGAGTACTGAGCACCCAGCACCCCGAGCACTGAGCACCCAGCACCTTGAGTACTGAGCACTCAGCACCCTGTGCACTGAGCACCGAGCACCCTGAGCACTGAGCACCCAGCACACTGAGGACTGAGCACCCAGCACCCTGAGCACTGAGCACCCTGAGTACTGAGCACTGAGCACCCTGAGTACTGAGCACTGAACACCCTGAGTACTGAGCAAATAGCACCCTGAGTACTGAGCACCCAGCACCCTGAGCACTGAGAACAGAGCACCCTGAGCACTGAGCACCCAGCACCCTGAGCACTGAGCACCCAGCACTCTGAGTTGTGAGCACCCAACGTACTGAGCACCGATCACCCCGAGCACTGAGCACCCAGCACCCTGACTACTGAGCACC
>NW_024544664.1:0-64974 GCF_018167655.1 Microtus oregoni
GTACTCAGGGTGCTCAGTGCTCAGTACTCAGGGTGCTGGGTGCTCAGTGCTCATGGTGCTGGGTGCTCAGTACTCAGGGTGCTGGCTGCTCGGTGCTCAGTACGCTGGGTGCTCAGTACTCAGGGTGCTGGGTGCTCAGTACTCAGGGTGCTCGGTGCTCAGTACTCAGGGTGCTGGGTGCTCAGTGCTCGGGGTGCTCGGTGCTCAGTACGCTGGGTGCTCAATACTCAGGGTGCTGGGTGCTCAGTACTCAGGGTGCTCGGTGCTCAGTACTCAGGGTGCTGGGTGCTTAGTACTCAGGGTGCTCAGTGCTCAGTACTGAGGGTGCTCAGTGCTCAGTGCTCGGGGTGCTGGGTGCTCAATGCTCAGGGTGCTGGGTGCTCAGTGCTCGGGGTGCTGGGTGCTCAGTGCTCAGGGTGCTGGGTGCTAAGTGCTCAGAGTGCTGGGTGCTCAGTACTCCGGGTGCTCGGTGCTCAGTACTCAGAGTGCTCAGTGCTCAGTAATCAGCGTGGTGGGTGCTCAGTGCTCAGGGTGCTCGGTGATCAGTACTCAGAGTGCTCAGTGCTCAGTACTCAGCGTGCTGGGTGCTCAGTTCTCAGGGTACTGGGTGCTCAGTACTCAGGGTGCTGGGTGCTTAGTACTCAGGGTTCTCGGTCATTAGTGCTCAGGGTGCTGGGTGCTCAGTGCTCGGGGTGCTGGGTGCTCATTACTCAAGGTGCTGGGTGCTCAGTACTCAGGGTGCTCAGTGCTTGGGGTGCTGGGTGCTCAGTACTCACGGTGCTCAGTGCTTGGGGTGTTGGTTGCTCAGTACTCAGGGTTCTGGGTGCTCATTACTCAGGGTGCTGTGTGCTCAGTGCTCAGGGTGCTCAGTCCTCAGTACTCAGGGTGTTGGGTGCTCAGTGCTCTGGCTGCTGGGTGCTCAGTGCTCGGGGTGCTGGGTGCTCAGTGCTCGGGGTGCTCGGTGCTCAGTACTCAGGGTGTTGGGTGCTCAGTGCTCGGGCTGCTGGGTGCTCAGTGCTCGGGGTGCTGGGTGCTCAGTGCTCGGGGTGATCGGTGCTCAGTACTCAGGGTGCTGGGTACTCAGTGCTTTGGGTGCTCAGTACTCAGGGTGCTGTGTGTCCAGTGGTCAGGGTTCTGGGTGCTCAGTACTCAGGGTGCTCGGTGCTTAGTACTCAGGGTGCTGGGTGCTCAGTACTCCTGGTGCTGGGTGCTCAGTGCTCAAGGTGCTCAGTCCTCAGTACTCAGGGTGTTGGGTGCTCAGTGCTCTGGCTACTGGGTGCTCAGTGCTCGGGGTGCTGGGTGCTCAGTGCTCGGGGTGCTCGGTGCTCAGTACTCAGGGTGTTGGGTGCTCAGTGCTCGGGCTGCTGGGTGCTCAGTGCTCGGGGTGCTGGGTGCTCAGTGCTCGGGGTGATCGGTGCTCAGTTCTCAGGGTGCTGGGTACTCAGTGCTTTGGGTGCTCAGTACTCAGGGTGCTGTGTGTCCAGTGGTCAGGGTTCTGGGTGCTCAGTACTCAGGGTGCTCGGTGCTTAGTACTCAGGGTGCTGGGTGCTCAGTACTCCGGGTGCTCGGTGCTCAGTGCTCAAGGTGCTGGGTGCTCAGTACTCAGGTGCTCATTGCTCAGGGTGCTGGGGTGCTCAGTATTCAGGGGTGCTGGGTGCTCAGTGCTCAGGGTGCTCGGTGCTCAGTACGTTGGGTGCTCAGTACTCAGGGTGCTAGGTGCTCAGTGCTCAGCGTGCTGGGTGCTCAGTGCTCAGGGTGCTGGGTGCTTGGTGCTCAGGGTGCTGGGTGCTCGGTGCTCGGGGTGCTGGGTGCTCAGTGCTCGTAGTGCTCGGTGCTCAGTACTCAGGGTGCTCAGTGCTCAGTACTCAGGGTGCTGGGTGCTCAGTGCTCATGGTGCTGGGTGCTCAGTACTCAGGGTGCTGGGTGATCGGTGCTCAGTACGCTGGGTGCTCAGTACTCAGGGTGCTGGGTGCTCAGTACTCAGGGTGCTCGGTGCTCAGTACTCAGGGTGCTGGGTGCTCAGTGCTCGGGGTGCTGGGTGCTCAGTACTCAGGGTGCTGGGTGCTCAGTGCTCGGGGTGCTCGGTGCTCAGTACGCTGGGTGCTCAGTACTCAGGGTGCTGGGTGCTCAGTACTCAGGGTGCTGGGTGCTCAGTACTCAGGGTGCTGGGTGCTCAGTGCTCAGGATGCTGGGTGCTCAGTGCTCAGGGTGCTGGGTGCACATTGCTTAGAGTGCTGGGTGCTCAGTACTCCGGGTGCTCGGTGCTCAGTACTCAGAGTGCTCAGTGCTCAGTACTCAGCGTGCTGGGTGCTCATTGCTCAGGGTGCTGGGTGCTCAGTACTCAGGGTGCTGGGTGCTTAGTACTCAGGGTGCTCGGTCCTCAGTGCTCGGGGTGCTGGGTGCTCATTACTCAGGGTGCTGGGTGCTCAGTACTCAGGTGCTCAGTGCATGCGGTGCTGGGTGCTCAGTACTCAGGGTGCTAAGTGCTTGGGGTGTTGGGTGCTCAGTACTCAGGGTGCTGGGTGCTCAGTACTCAGGGTGCTGGGTGCTCAGTACTCAGGGTGCTGGGTGCTCAGTGCTCAGGGTGCTCAGTGCTCAGTACTCAGGGTGCTGGGTGCTCAGTGCTCGGGATGCTGGGTGCTCAGTGCTCGGGGTGCTGGGTGCTCAGTGCTCGGGGTGCTCGGTGCTCAGTACTCAGGGTGCTGGGTGCTCAGTGCTCGGGGTGCTGGGTGCTCAGTACTCGGGGTGCTCGGTGCTCAGTACTCAGGTTGCTGGGTGCTCAGTGCTCAGGGTGCTGGGTGCTCAGTACTCAGGGTGCTCGGTGCTCGTTGCTCAGTACGCTGGGTGCTCAGTACTCAGGGTGCTGGCTGCTCAGTACTCAGGGTGCTGGGTGCTCAGTACTCAGGGTGCTCAGTGCTTGGGTGCTGGGTGCTCAGTACTCAGGGTGCTCAGTGCTTGGGGTGTTGGGTGCTCAGTACTCAGGGTGCTGGGTGCTCAGTGCTCAGGGTGCTGGGTGCTCAGTACTCAGGGTGCTGGGTGCTCAGTACTCAGGGTGCTGGGTGCTCAGTGCTCGGGGTGGTGGGTGCTCAGTGCTCGGGGTGCTGTCTGCTCAGTGCTCGGGGTGCTGGGTGCTCAGTGCTCGGGGTTCTGGGTGCTCAGTGCTCGGCGCGCTGGGTGCTCAGAGCTCGGGGTGCTCGGAGCTCAGTACTCAGGGTGCTGGGTGCTCAGTGCTCGGGGTGCTCGGTGCTCAGTACATTGGGTGCTCACTACTCAGGGTGCTGGGTGCTCAGTGCTCAGGGTGCTGGGTGCTCAGTGCTCAGGGTGCTGGGTGCTCAGTGCTCAGGGTGCTAGGTGCTCACTACTCAGGGTGCTGGGTACGCAGTGCTCGGGGTGCTGGGTGCTCCGTGCTCAGGGTGGAGGGTGGTCAGTGCTCAGGGTGCTGGGTGCTCAGTACTAAGGGTGCTGGGTGCTCAGTGCTCAGGGTGCTGGGTGCTCAGTACTCAGGGTGCTGGGTACTCAGTGCTCGGGGTGCTGGGTGCTCAGTGCTCAGGGTGCTGGGGGCTCAGTGCTCAGTGCACAGGGTGCTGGGTGCTCAGTGCTCAGTGCTCAGGGTTCTGAGTGCTCAGTCCTCGGGGTGCTGGGTGCTCAGTTCTCTGGGTGCTCAGTGCTCAGTCCTCAGGGTGCTGGGTGCTCAGTACTCAGGTTGCTGGGTGCTCAGTTCTCAGGGAGCTCAGTGCTCGGGGTGCAGGGTGCTCAGTACTCAGGTGCTGGGGGCTCAGTACTCAGGGTGCTCAGTACTCGGGGTGTGGGGTGCTCAGTACTCAAGGTGCTGGGTGCTCAGTACTCAGGGTGGTGGGTGCTCAGTACTCAGGGTGCGGGGTGCTCAGTACTCAGGGTGCTGGGTGATCAGTACTCGGGTGCTGGGTGCTCAGTGCTCAGGGTGCTGGGTGCTCAGTGCTCGGGTGCTGGGTGCTCAGTGCTCAGTACTCAGGGTGCTGGGTGCTCAGTAATCAGGGTGGTGGGTGCTCAGTACTCAGGGTGCGGGGTGCTCAGTATTCAGGGTGCTGGGTGATCAGTACTCGGGTGCTGGGTGCTCAGTGCTCAGGGTGCTGGGTGCTCAGTGCTTGGGGTGCTTGGAGCTCAGTGCTCAGGGTTCTGGGTGCTCAGTGATCAGGGTGCTGGGTACTCAGTGCTCGGGGTGCTGGGTGCTCAGTACTCAGGGTGCTGGGTGCACAGTACTCAGGGTGCTGGGGGCTCAGTGTTCGGCTGCTGGGTGCTCAGTGCTCGGGGGTGCTGGGTGCTCAGTGCTCGGGGTGCTCGGTGCTCAGGACTCAGGGTGCTCATTGCTCATGGTGCTGGGTGCTCAGTGCTCAGGGTGCTGGGTGCTCAGTGCTTGGGGTGCTTGGAGCTCAGTGCTCAGGGTGCTGGGTGCTCAGTGCTCAGGGTGCGGGGTACTCAGTGCTCGGGGTGCTGGGTGCTCAGTACTCAGGGTGCTGGGTGCTCAGTACTCAGGGTGCTGGGGGCTCAGTGCTCGGGCTGCTGGGTGCTCAGTGCTCGGGGTGCTGGGTGCTCAGTGCTCGGGGTGCTCGGTGCTCAGTACTCAGGGTGCTCATTGCTCATGCTGCTGGGTGCTCAGTGCTCAGGGTGCTGGGTGCTCAGTGCTCGGGGTGCTCGGTGCTCAGTACGTTGGGTGCTCAGTACTCAGGGTGATGGGTGCTCAGTGCTCAGGGTGCTGGGTGCTCAGTGCTCAGGGTGCTGGGTGCTCAGTGCTCAGGGTGCTGGGTGCTCGGTGCTAGGGGTGCTGGGTGCTCAGTGCTCAGGGTGCTCGGTGCTCAGTTCTCAGGGTGCTCAGTGCTCAGTACTCAGGGTGCTGGGTGCTCAGTGCTCATGGTGCTGGGTGCTCAGTACTCAGGGTGCTGGGTGCTCGGTGCTCAGTACGCTGGGTGCTCAGTACTCAGGGTGCTGGGTGCTCAGTACTCAGGTGCTCGGTGCTCAGTACTCAGGGTGCTGGGTGCTCAGTGCTCGGGGTGCTGGGTGCTCAGTACTCAGGTTGCTGGGTGCTCAGTGCTTGGGGTGCTCGGTGCTCAGTACGCTGGGTGCTCAGTACTCAGGGTGCTGGGTGCTCAGTACTCAGGGTGCTGGGTGCTCAGTACTCATTGTGCTGGGTGCTTAGTAGTCAGGGTGCTCAGTGCTCAGTACTTAGGGTGCTCAGTGCTCAGTGCTCGGGGTTCTGGGTGCTCAGTGCTCAGGGTGCTGGGTGCTCAGTGCTCGGGGTGCTGGGTGCTCAGTGCTCAGGGTGCTGGGTGCTAAGTGCTCAGAGTGCTGGGTGCTCAGTACTCCGGGTGCTCGGTGCTCAGTACTCAGAGTGCTCAGTGCTCAGTACTCAGCGTGGTGGGTGCTCAGTGCTCAGGGTGCTCGGTGATCAGTACTCAGGGTGCTCAGTGCTCAGTACTCAGCGTGCTGGGTGCTCAGTGCTCAGGGTCCTGGGTGCTCAGTACTCAGGGTGCTCGGTGCTTAGCACTCAGGGTGCTCGGTCCTCAGTGCTCAGGGTGCTGGGTGCTCAGTGCTCGGGGTGCTGGGTGCTCATTACTCAAGGTGCTCGGTGCTCAGTACTCAGGGTGCTCAGTGCTTGGGGTGCTGGGTGCTCAGTACTCAGGGTGCTCAGTGCTTGGGGTGTTGGGTGCTCATTACTCAGGGTGCTCGGTGCTCAGTACTCAGGGTGCTGGGTGCTCAGTGCTCGGGGTGCTGGGTGCTCAGTACTCAGGGTGCTGGGTGCTCAGTGCTCAGGGTGCTGGGTGCTCAGTACTCAGGGTGCTGGGTGCTCAGTGCTCAGGGTGCTGGGTGCTCAGTGCTCAGGGTGCTGGGTGCTCAGTGCTCAGAGTGCTGGGTGCTCAGTACTCCGGGTGCTCGGTGCTCAGTACTCAGAGTGCTCAGTGCTCAGTACTCAGCGTGCTGGGTGCTCAGTGCTCAGGGTGCTCGGTGCTCAGTACTCAGGGTGCTCAGTGCTCAGTACTCAGCGTGCTGGGTGCTCAGTGCTCAGGGTGCTGGGTGCTCAGTACTCAGGGTGCTGGGTGCTTAGTACTCAGGGTGCTCGGTCCTCAGTGCTCGGGGTGCTGGGTGCTCATTACTCAGGGTGCTGGGTGCTCAGTACTCAGGGTGCTCAGTGCTTGCGGTGCTGGGTGCTGAGTACTCAGGGTGCTCAGTGCTTGGGGTGTTGGGTGCTCAGTACTCAGGGTGCTGGGTGCTCAGTACTCAGGGTGCTGGGTGCTCAGTGCTCAGGGTGCTCAGTGCTCAGTTCTCAGGGTGCTGGGTGCTCAGTGCTCGGGCTGCTGGGTGCTCAGTGCTCGGGGTGCTGGGTGCTCAGTGCTCGGGGTGCTCGGTGCTCAGTACTCAGGGTGCTGGGTGCTCAGTGCTCGGGGTGCTGGGTGCTCAGTACTCGGGGTGCTCGGTGCTCAGTACTCAGGGTGCTGGGTGCTCAGTGCTCAGGGTGCTGGGTGCTCAGTACTCAGGGTGCTCGGTGCTCGTTGCTCAGTACGCTGGGTGCTCAGTACTCAGGATGCTGGCTGCTCAGTACTCAGGGTGCTCGGTGCTCAGTACTCAGGGTGCTGGGTGCTCAGTACTCAGGGTGCTCAGTGCTTGGGGTGCTGGGTGCTCAGTACTCAGGGTGCTCAGTGCTTGGGGTGTTGGGTGCTCAGTACTCAGGGTGCTGGGTGCTCAGTGCTCAGGGTGCTGGGTGCTCAGTACTCAGGGTGCTGGGTGCTCAGTACTCAGGGTGCTGGGTGCTCAGTGCTCGGGGTGGTGGGTGCTCAGTGCTCGGGGTGCTGGCTGCTCAGTGCTCGGGGTGCTGGGTGCTCAGTGCTCGGGGTTCTGGGTGCTCAGTGCTCGGCGCGCTGGGTGCTCAGAGCTCGGGGTGCTCGGAGCTCAGTACTCAGGGTGCTGAGTGCTCAGTGCTCGGGGTGCTCGGTGCTCAGTACGTTGGGTGCTCACTACTCAGGGTGCTGGGTGCTCAGTGCTCAGGGTGCTGGGTGCTCAGTGCTCAGGGTGCTGGGTGCTCAGTGCTCAGGGTGCTAGGTGCTCACTACTCAGGGTGCTGGGTACGCAGTGCTCGTGGTGCTGGGTGCTCCGTGCTCAGGGTGCAGGGTGGTCAGTGCTCAGGGTGCTGGGTGCTCAGTACTCGGGGTACTGGGTGCTCAGTGCTCAGGGTGCTGGGTGCTCAGTGCTCAGGGTGCTGGGTGCTCAGTGCTCAGTAATCAGGGTGCTGGGTGCTCAGTGCTCGGGGTGCTGGGTGCTCAGTGCTCAGTACTCAGGGTGCTGGGTGCTCAGTGCTCGGGGTGCTGGATGCTCAGTACTCAGGGTGCTGGGTGCTCAGTGCTCAGGGTGCTGGGTGCTCAGTACTAAGGGTGCTGGGTGCTCAGTGCTCAGGGTGCTGGGTGCTCAGTACTCAGGGTGCTGGGTACTCAGTGCTCGGGGTGCTGGGTGCTCAGTGCTCAGGGTGCTGGGGGCTAGGTGCTCAGTGCACAGGGTGCTGGGTGCTCAGTGCTCAGTGCTCAGGGTGCTGGGTGCTCAGTCCTCGGGGTGCTGGGTGCTCAGTTCTCTGGGTGCTCAATGCTCAGTCCTCAGGGTGCTGGGTGCTCAGTACTCAGGTTGCTGGGTGCTCAGTACTCAGGGAGCTCAGTGCTCGGGGTGCAGGGTGCTCAGTACTCAGGGTGCTGGGGGCTCAGTACTCAGGGTGCTCAGTACTCGGGGTGCGGGGTGCTCAGTACTCAAGGTGCTGGGTGCTCAGTACTCAGGGTGCTGGGTGCTCAGTACTCAGGGTGCGGGGTGCTCAGTACTCAGGGTGCTGGGTGATCAGTACTCGGGTGCTGGGTGCTCAGTGCTCAGGGTGCTGGGTGCTCAGTGCTCGGGGTGCTGGGTGCTCAGTGCTCAGTACTCAGGGTGCTGGGTGCTCAGTGCTCGGGGTGCTGGGTGCTCAGTGCTCAGTACTCAGGGTGCTGGGTGCTCAGTGCTTGGGGTGCTTGGAGCTCATTGCTCAGGGTTCTGGGTGCTCAGTGCTCAGGGTGCTGGGTACTCAGTGCTCGGGGTGCTGGGTGCTCAGTACTCAGGGTGCTGGGTGCACAGTACTCAGGGTGCTGGGGGCTCAGTGCTCGGGCTGCTGGCTGCTCAGTGCTCGGGGTGCTGGGTGCTCAGTGCTCGGGGTGCTCGGTGCTCAGTACTCAGGGTGCTCATTGCTCATGTTGCTGGGTGCTCAGTGCTCAGGGTGCTGGGTGCTCAGTGCTTGGGGTGCTTGGAGCTCAGTGCTCAGGGTGCTGGGTGCTCAGTGCTCAGGGTGCTGGGTACTCAGTGCTCGGGGTGCTGTGTGCTCAGTACTCAGGGTGCTGGGTGCTCAGTACTCAGGGTGCTGGGGGCTCAGTGCTCGGGCTGCTGGGTGCTCAGTGCTCGGGGTGCTGGGTGCTCAGTGCTCGGGGTGCTCGGTGCTCAGTACTCAGGGTGCTCATTGCTCATGGTGCTGGGTGCTCAGTGCTCAGGGTGCTGGGTGCTCAGTGCTCAGGGTGCTCGGTGCTCAGTACGTTGGGTGCTCAGTACTCAGGGTGATGGGTGCTCAGTGCTCAGGGTGCTGGGTGCTCAGTGCTCAGGGTGCTGGGTGCTCGGTGGTCAGGGTGCTGGGTGCTCGGTGCTCGGGGTGCTGGGTGCTCAGTGCTCAGGGTGCTCGGTGCTCAGTACTCAGGGTGCTCAGTGCTCAGTACTCAGGGTGCTGGGTGCTCAGTGCTCATGGTGCTGTGTGCTCAGTACTCAGGGTGCTGGGTGCTCGGTGCTCATTACGCTGGGTGCTCAGTACTCAGGGTGCTGGGTGCTCAGTACTCAGGGTGCTCGGTGCTCAGTACTCAGGGTGCTGGGTGCTCAGTGCTCCGGGTGCTGGGTGCTCAGTACTCAGGGTGCTGGGTGCTCAGTGCTCGGGGTGCTCGGTGCTCAGTACGCTGGGTGCTCAGTACTCAGGGTGCTGGGTGCTCAGTACTCAGGGTGCTGGGTGCTCAGTACTCAGGGTGCTGGGTGCTTAGTAGTCAGGGTGCTCAGTGCTCAGTACTTAGGGTGCTCAGTGCTCAGTGCTCGGGGTTCTGGGTGCTCAGTGCTCAGGGTGCTGGGTGCTCAGTGCTCGGGGTGCTGGGTGCTCAGTGCTCAGGGTGCTGGGTGCTAAGTGCTCAGAGTGCTGGGTGCTCAGTACTCCGGGTGCTCGGTGCTCAGTACTCAGAGTGCTCAGTGCTCAGTACTCAGCGTGGTGGGTGCTCAGTGCTCAGGGTGCTCGGTGATCAGTACTCAGGGAGCTCAGTGCTCAGTACTCAGCGTGCTGGGTGCTCAGTGCTCAGGGTGCTGGGTGCTCAGTACTCAGGGTGCTCGGTGCTTAGTACTCAGGGTGCTCGTTCCTCAGTGCTCAGGGTGCTGGGTGCTCAGGGCTCGGGGTGCTGGGTGCTCATTACTCAAGGTGCTCGGTGCTCAGTACTCAGGGTGCTCAGTGCTTGGGGTGCTGGGTGCTCAGTACTCAGGGTGCTCAGTGCTTGGGGTGTTGGGTGCTCAGTACTCAGGGTGCTCGGTGCTCAGTACTCAGGGTGCTTTGTGCTCAGTGCTCGGGGTGCTGGGTGCTCAGTACTCAGGGTGCTGGGTGCTCAGTGCTCGGGGTGCTGGGTGCTCAGTACTCAGGGTGCTGGGTGCTCAGTGCTCAGGGTGCTGGGTGCTCAGTGCTCAGGGTGCTGGGTGCTCAGTGCTCAGAGTGCTGGGTGCTCAGTACTCCGGGTGCTCGGTGCTCAGTACTCAGAGTGCTCAGTGCTCAGTACTCAGCGTGCTGGGTGCTCAGTGCTCAGGGTGCTCGGTGCTCAGTACTCAGGGTGCTCAGTGCTCAGTACTCAGCGTGCTGGGTGCTCAGTGCTCAGGGTGCTGGGTGCTCATTACTCAGGGTGCTGGGTGCTCAGTACTCAGGGTGCTCAGTGCTTGCGGTGCTGGGTGCTCAGTACTCAGGGTGCTCAGTGCTTGGGGTGTTGGGTGCTCAGTACTCAGGGTGCTGGGTGCTCAGTACTCAGGGTGCTGGGTGCTCAGTGCTCAGGGTGCTCAGTGCTCAGTTCTCAGGGTGCTGGGTGCTCAGTGCTCGGGCTGCTGGGTGCTCAGTGCTCGGGGTGCTGGGTGCTCAGTGCTCGGGGTGCTCGGTGCTCAGTACTCAGTGTGCTGGGTGCTCAGTGCTCGGGGTGCTGGCTGCTCAGTACTCGGGGAGCTCGGTGCTCAGTACTCAGGGTGCTGGGTGCTCAGTGCTCAGTGTGCTGGGTGCTAAGTACTCAGGGTGCTCGGTGCTCGTTGCTCAGTACGCTGGGTGCTCAGTACTCAGGGTGCTGGCTGCTCAGTACTCAGGGTGCTCGGTGCTCAGTACTCAGGGTGCTGGGTGCTCAGTACTCAGGGTGCTCAGTGCTTGGGGTGCTGGGTGCTCAGTACTCAGGGTGCTCAGTGCTTGGGGTGTTGGGTGCTCAGTACTCAGGGTGCTGGGTGCTCAGTGCTCAGGGTGCTGGGTGCTCAGTGCTCATGGTGCTGTGTGCTCAGTACTCAGGGTGCTGGGTGCTCGGTGCTCATTACGCTGGGTGCTCAGTACTCAGGGTGCTGGGTGCTCAGTACTCAGGGTGCTCGGTGCTCAGTACTCAGGGTGCTGGGTGCTCAGTGCTCCGGGTGCTGGGTGCTCAGTACTCAGGGTGCTGGGTGCTCAGTGCTCGGGGTGCTCGGTGCTCAGTACGCTGGGTGCTCAGTACTCAGGGTGCTGGGTGCTCAGTACTCAGGGTGCTGGGTGCTCAGTACTCAGGGTGCTGGGTGCTTAGTAGTCAGGGTGCTCAGTGCTCAGTACTTAGGGTGCTCAGTGCTCAGTGCTCGGGGTTCTGGGTGCTCAGTGCTCAGGGTGCTGGGTGCTCAGTGCTCGGGGTGCTGGGTGCTCAGTGCTCAGGGTGCTGGGTGCTAAGTGCTCAGAGTGCTGGGTGCTCAGTACTCCGGGTGCTCGGTGCTCAGTACTCAGAGTGCTCAGTGCTCAGTACTCAGCGTGGTGGGTGCTCAGTGCTCAGGGTGCTCGGTGATCAGTACTCAGGGAGCTCAGTGCTCAGTACTCAGCGTGCTGGGTGCTCAGTGCTCAGGGTGCTGGGTGCTCAGTACTCAGGGTGCTCGGTGCTTAGTACTCAGGGTGCTCGTTCCTCAGTGCTCAGGGTGCTGGGTGCTCAGGGCTCGGGGTGCTGGGTGCTCATTACTCAAGGTGCTCGGTGCTCAGTACTCAGGGTGCTCAGTGCTTGGGGTGCTGGGTGCTCAGTACTCAGGGTGCTCAGTGCTTGGGGTGTTGGGTGCTCAGTACTCAGGGTGCTCGGTGCTCAGTACTCAGGGTGCTGGGTGCTCAGTGCTCGGGGTGCTGGGTCCTCAGTACTCAGGGTGCTGGGTGCTCAGTGCTCGGGGTGCTGGGTGCTCAGTACTCAGGGTGCTGGGTGCTCAGTGCTCAGGGTGCTGGGTGCTCAGTGCTCAGGGTGCTGGGTGCTCAGTGCTCAGAGTGCTGGGTGCTCAGTACTCCGGGTGCTCGGTGCTCAGTACTCAGAGTGCTCAGTGCTCAGTACTCAGCGTGCTGGGTGCTCAGTGCTCAGGGTGCTCGGTGCTCAGTACTCAGGGTGCTCAGTGCTCAGTACTCAGCGTGCTGGGTGCTCAGTGCTCAGGGTGCTGGGTGCTCATTACTCAGGGTGCTGGGTGCTCAGTACTCAGGGTGCTCAGTGCTTGCGGTGCTGGGTGCTCAGTACTCAGGGTGCTCAGTGCTTGGGGTGTTGGGTGCTCAGTACTCAGGGTGCTGGGTGCTCAGTACTCAGGGTGCTGGGTGCTCAGTGCTCAGGGTGCTCAGTGCTCAGTTCTCAGGGTGCTGGGTGCTCAGTGCTCGGGCTGCTGGGTGCTCAGTGCTCGGGGTGCTGGGTGCTCAGTGCTCGGGGTGCTCGGTGCTCAGTACTCAGTGTGCTGGGTGCTCAGTGCTCGGGGTGCTGGCTGCTCAGTACTCGGGGTGCTCGGTGCTCAGTACTCAGGGTGCTGGGTGCTCAGTGCTCAGGGTGCTGGGTGCTAAGTACTCAGGGTGCTCGGTGCTCGTTGCTCAGTACGCTGGGTGCTCAGTACTCAGGGTGCTGGCTGCTCAGTACTCAGGGTGCTCGGTGCTCAGTACTCAGGGTGCTGGGTGCTCAGTACTCAGGGTGCTCAGTGCTTGGGGTGCTGGGTGCTCAGTACTCAGGGTGCTCAGTGCTTGGGGTGTTGGGTGCTCAGTACTCAGGGTGCTGGGTGCTCAGTGCTCAGGGTGCTGGGTGCTCAGTACTCAGGGTGCTGCGTGCTCAGTACTCAGGGTGCTGGGTGCTCAGTGCTCGGGGTGGTGGGTGCTCAGTGCTCGGGGTGCTGGCTGCTCAGTGCTCTCGGTGCTGGGTGCTCAGTGCTCGGGGTTCTGGGTGCTCAGTGCTCGGCGCGCTGGGTGCTCAGAGCTCGGGGTGCTCGGAGCTCAGTACTCAGGGTGCTGGGTGCTCAGTGCTCGGGGTGCTCGGTGCTCAGTACGTTGGGTGCTCACTACTCAGGGTGCTGGGTGCTCAGTGCTCAGGGTGCTGGGTGCTCAGTGCTCAGGGTGCTGGGTGCTCAGTGCTCAGGGTGCTAGGTGCTCACTACTCAGGGTGCTGGGTACGCAGTGCTCGGGGTGCTGGGTGCTCCGTGCTCAGGGTGCAGGGTGGTCAGTGCTCAGGGTGCTGGGTGCTCAGTACTCGGGGTACTGGGTGCTCAGTGCTCAGGGTGCTGGGTGCTCAGTGCTCAGGGTGCTGGGTGCTCAGTGCTCAGTAATCAGGGTGCTGGGTGCTCAGTGCTCGGGGTGCTGGGTGCTCAGTGCTCAGTACTCAGGGTGCTGGGTGCTCAGTGCTCGGGGTGCTGGATGCTCAGTACTCAGGGTGCTGGGTGCTCAGTGCTCAGGGTGCTGGGTGCTCAGTACTAAGGGTGCTGGGTGCTCAGTGCTCAGGGTGCTGGGTGCTCAGTACTCAGGGTGCTGGGTACTCAGTGCTCGGTGTGCTGGGTGCTCAGTGCTCAGGGTGCTGGGGGCTCAGTGCTCAGTGCACAGGGTGCTGGGTGCTCAGTGCTCAGTGCTCAGGGTGCTGGGTGCTCAGTCCTCGGGGTGCTGGGTGCTCAGTTCTCTGGGTGCTCAATGCTCAGTCCTCAGGGTGCTGGGTGCTCAGTACTCAGGTTGCTGGGTGCTCAGTACTCAGGGAGCTCAGTGCTCGGGGTGCAGGGAGCTCAGTACTCAGGGTGCTGGGGGCTCAGTACTCAGGGTGCTCAGTACTCTGGGTGCGGTGTGCTCAGTACTCAAGGTGCTGGGTGCTCAGTACTCAGGGTGCTGGGTGCTCAGTACTCAGGGTGCGGGGTGCTCAGTACTCAGGGTGCTGGGTGATCAGTACTCGGGTGCTGGGTGCTCAGTGCTCAGGGTGCTGGGTGTTCAGTGCTCGGGGTGCTGGGTGCTCAGTGCTCAGTACTCAGGGTGCTGGGTGCTCAGTGCTCGGGGTGCTGGGTGCTCAGTGCTCAGTACTCAGGGTGCTGGGTGCTCAGTGCTTGGGGTGCTTGGAGCTCATTGCTCAGGGTGCTGGGTGCTCAGTGCTCAGGTTGCTGGGTACTCAGTGCTCGGGGTGCTGGGTGCTCAGTACTCAGGGTGCTGGGTGCTCAGTACTCAGGGTGCTGGGGGCTCAGTGCTCGGGCTGCTGGGTGCTCAGTGCTCGGGGTGCTGGGTGCTCAGTGCTCGGGGTGCTCGGTGCTCAGTACTCAGGTTGCTCATTGCTCATGGTGCTGGGTGCTCAGTGCTCAGGGTGCTGGGTGCTCAGTGCTCAGGGTGCTCGGTGCTCAGTACGTTGGGTGCTCAGTACTCAGGGTGATGGGTGCTCAGTGCTCAGGGTGCTGGGTGCTCAGTGCTCAGGGTGCTGGGTGCTCTGTGCTCAGGGTGCTGGGTGCTCGGTGCTCGGGGTGCTGGGTGCTCAGTGCTCAGGGTGCTCGGTGCTCAGTACTCAGGGTGCTCAGTGCTCAGTACTCAGGGTTCTGGGTGCTCAGTGCTCATGGTGCTGGGTGCTCAGTACTCAGGGTGCTGGGTGCTCGGTGCTCAGTACGCTGGGTGCTCAGTACTCAGGGTGCTGGGTGCTCAGTACTCAGGGTGCTCAGTGCTTGCGGTGCTGGGTGCTCAGTGCTCGGGGTGCTCGGTGCTCAGTACATTGGGTGCTCACTACTCAGGGTGCTGGGTGCTCAGTGCTCAGGGTGCTGGGTGCTCGGTGCTCAGGGTGCTGGGTGCTCAGTGCTCAGGGTGCTAGGTGCTCACTACTCAGGGTGCTGGGTACGCAGTGCTCGGGGTGCTGGGTGCTCCGTGCTCAGGGTGCATGGTGGTCAGTGCTCAGGGTGCTGGGTGCTCAGTACTCGGGGTACTGGGTACTCAGTGCTCAGGGTGCTGGGTGCTCAGTGCTCAGGGTGCTGGGTGCTCAGTGCTCAGTAATAAGGGTGCTGGGTGCTCAGTGCTCGGGGTGCTGGGTGCTCAGTGCTCAGTACTCAGGGTGCTGGGTGCTCAGTGCTCGGGGTGCTGGATGCTCAGTACTCAGGGTGCTGGGTGCTCAGTGCTCAGGGTGCTGGGTGCTCAGTACTAAGGGTGCTGGGTGCTCAGTGCTCAGGGTGCTGGGTGCTCAGTACTCAGGGTGCTGGGTACTCAGTGCTCGGGGTGCTGGGTGCTCAGTGCTCAGGGTGCTGGGGGCTCAGTGCTCAGTGCACAGGGTGCTGGGTGCTCAGTGCTCAGTGCTCAGGGTGCTGAGTGCTCAGTCCTCGGGGTGCTGGGTGCTCAGTTCTCTGGGTGCTCAGTGCTCAGTCCTCAGGGTGCTGGGTGCTCAGTACTCAGGTTGCTGGGTGCTCAGTTCTCAGGGAGCTCAGTGCTCGGGGTGCAGGGTGCTCAGTACTCAGGGTGCTGGGGGCTCAGTACTCTGGGTGCTCAGTACTCTTGGTGTGGGGTGCTCAGTACTCAAGGTGCTGGGTGCTCAGTACTCAGGGTGGTGGGTGCTCAGTACTCAGGGTGCGGGGTGCTCAGTACTCAGGGTGCTGGGTGATCAGTACTCGGGTGCTGGGTGCTCAGTGCTCAGGGTGCTGGGTGCTCAGTGCTCGGGGTGCTGGTTGCTCAGTGCTCAGTACTCAGGGTGCTGGGTGCTCAGTGCTCGGGGTGCTGGGTGCTCAGTGCTCAGTACTCAGGGTGCTGGGTGCTCAGTGCTTGGGGTGCTTGGAGCTCAGTGCTCAGGGTGCTGGGTGCTCAGTGCTCAGGGTGCTGGGTACTCAGTGCTCGGGGTGCTGGGTGCTCAGTACTCAGGGTGCTGGGTGCACAGTACTCAGGGTGCTGGGGGCTCAGTGCTCGGGCTGCTGGGTGCTCAGTGCTCGGGGTGCTGGGTGCTCAGTGCTCGGGGTGCTCGGTGCTCAGTACTCAGGGTGCTCATTGCTCATGGGGCTGGGTGCTCAGTGCTCAGGGTGCTGGGTGCTCAGTGCTTGGGGTGCTTGGAGCTCAGTGCTCAGGGTGCTGGGTGCTCAGTGCTCAGGGTGCTGGGTACTCAGTGCTCGGGGTGCTGGGTGCTCAGTACTCAGGGTGCTGGGTGCTCAGTACTCAGGGTGCTGGGGGCTCAGTGCTCGGGCTGCTGGGTGCTCAGTGCTCGGGGTGCTGGGTGCTCAGTGCTCGGGGTGCTCGGTGCTCAGTACTCAGGGTGCTCATTGCTCATGGTGCTGGGTGCTCAGTGCTCAGGGTGCTGGGTGCTCAGTGCTCAGGGTGCTCGGTGCTCAGTACGTTGGGTGCTCAGTACTCAGGGTGATGGGTGCTCAGTGCTCAGGGTGCTGGGTGCTCAGTGCTCAGGGTGCTGGGTGCTCGGTGCTCAGGGTGATGGGTGCTCGGTGCTCGGGGTGCTGGGTGCTCAGTGCTCAGGGTGCTCGGTGCTCAGTACTCAGGGTGCTCAGTGCTCACTACTCAGGGTGCTGGGTGCTCAGTGCTCATGGTGCTGGGTGCTCAGTACTCAGGGTGCTGGGTGCTCAGTGCTCAGTACGCTGGGTGCTCAGTACTCAGGGTGCTGGGTGCTCAGTACTCAGGGTGGTCGGTGCTCAGTACTCAGGGTGCTGGGTGCTCAGTGCTCGGGGTGCTGGGTGCTCAGTACTCAGGGTGCTGGGTGCTCAGTGCTCGGGGTGCTCGGTGCTCAGTACGCTGGGTGCTCAGTACTCAGGGTGCTGGGTGCTCAGTACTCAGGGTGCTGGGTGCTCAGTACTCAGGGTGCTGGGTGCTTAGTAGTCAGGGTGCTCAGTGCTCAGTACTTAGGGTGCTCAGTGCTCAGTGCTCGGGGTTCTGGGTGCTCAGTGCTCAGGGTGCTGGGTGCTCAGTGCTCGGGGTGCTGGGTGCTCAGTGCTCAGGGTGCTGGGTGCTAAGTGCTCAGAGTGCTGGGTGCTCAGTACTCCGGGTGCTCGGTGCTCAGTACTCAGAGTGCTCAGTGCTCAGTACTCAGCGTGGTGGGTGCTCAGTGCTCAGGGTGCTCGGTGATCAGTACTCAGGGTGCTCAGTGCTCAGTACTCAGCGTGCTGGGTGCTCAGTGCTCAGGCTGCTGGGTGCTCAGTACTCAGGGTGCTCGGTGCTTAGTACTCAGGGTGCTCGGTCCTCAGTGCTCAGGGTGCTGGGTGCTCAGTGCTCGGGGTGCTGGGTGCTCATTACTCAAGGTGCTCGGTGCTCAGAACTCAGGGTGCTCAGTGCTTGGGGTGCTGGGTGCTCAGTACTCAGGGTGCTCAGTGCTTGGGGTGTTGGGTGCTCAGTACTCAGGGTGCTCGGTGCTCAGTACTCAGGGTGCTGAGTGCTCAGTGCTCGGGGTGCTGGGTGCTCAGTACTCAGGGTGCTGGGTGCTCAGTGCTCAGGGTGCTGGGTGCTCAGTACTCAGGGTGCTGGGTGCTCAGTGCTCAGGGTGCTGGGTGCTCAGTGCTCAGGGTGCTGGGTGCTCAGTGCTCAGAGTGCTGGGTGCTCAGTACTCCGGGTGCTCGGTGCTCAGTACTCAGAGTGCTCAGTGCTCAGTACTCAGCGTGCTGGGTGCTCAGTGCTCAGGGTGCTCGGTGCTCAGTACTCAGGGTGCTCAGTGCTCAGTACTCAGCGTGCTGGGTGCTCAGTGCTCAGGGTGCTGGGTGCTCAGTACTCAGGGTGCTGGGTGTTCAGTGCTCGGGGTGCTGGGTGCTCAGTGCTCAGTACTCAGGGTGCTGGGTGCTCAGTGCTCGGGGTGCTGGGTGCTCAGTGCTCAGTACTCAGGGTGCTGGGTGCTCAGTGCTTGGGGTGCTTGGAGCTCAGTGCTCAGGGTGCTAAGTGCTCAGTGCTCAGGTTGCTGGGTACTCAGTGCTCGGGGTGCTGGGTGCTCAGTACTCAGGGTGCTGGGTGCTCAGTACTCAGGGTGCTGGGGGCTCAGTGCTCGGGCTGCTGGGTGCTCAGTGCTCGGGGTGCTGGGTGCTCAGTGCTCGGGGTGCTCGGTGCTCAGTACTCAGGGTGCTCATTGCTCATGGTGCTGGGTGCTCAGTGCTCAGGGTGCTGGGTGCTCAGTGCTCAGGGTGCTCGGTGCTCAGTACGTTGGGTGCTCAGTACTCAGGGTGATGGGTGCTCAGTGCTCAGGGTGCTGGGTGCTCAGTGCTCAGGGTGCTGGGTGCTCGGTGCTCGGGGTGCTGGGTGCTCAGTGCTCAGGGTGCTCGGTGCTCAGTACTCAGGGTGCTCAGTGCTCAGTACTCAGGGTGCTGGGTGCTCAGTGCTCATGGTGCTGGGTGCTCAGTACTCAGGGTGCTGGGTGCTCGGTGCTCAGTACGCTGGGTGCTCAGTACTCAGGGTGCTGGGTGCTCAGTACTCAGGGTGCTCAGTGCTTGCGGTGCTGGGTTCTCAGTGATCGGGGTGCTCGGTGCTCAGTACATTGGGTGCTCACTACTCAGGGTGCTGGGTGCTCAGTGCTCAGGGTGCTGGGTGCTCGGTGCTCAGGGTGCTGGGTGCTCAGTGCTCAGGGTGCTAGGTGCTCACTACTCAGGGTGCTGGGTACGCAGTGCTCGGGGTGCTGGGTGCTCCGTGCTCAGGGTGCATGGTGGTCAGTGCTCAGGGTGCTGGGTGCTCAGTACTCGGGGTACTGGGTACTCAGTGCTCAGGGTGCTGGGTGCTCAGTGCTCAGGGTGCTGGGTGCTCAGTGCTCAGTAATCAGGGTGCTGGGTGCTCAGTGCTCGGGGTGCTGGGTGCTCAGTGCTCAGTACTCAGGGTGCTGGGTGCTCAGTGCTCGGGGTGCTGGATGCTCAGTACTCAGGGTGCTGGGTGCTCAGTGCTCAGGGTGCTGGGTGCTCAGTACTAAGGGTGCTGGGTGCTCAGTGCTCAGGGTGCTGGGTGCTCAGTACTCAGGGTGCTGGATACACAGTGCTCGGGGTGCTGGGTGCTCAGTGCTCAGGGTGCTGGGGGCTCAGTGCTCAGTGCACAGGGTGCTGGGTGCTCAGTGCTCAGTGCTCAGGGTGCTGAGCGCTCAGTCCTCGGGGTGCTGGGTGCTCAGTTCTCTGGGTGCTCAGTGCTCAGTCCTCAGGGTGCTGGGTGCTCAGTACTCAGGTTGCTGGGTGCTCAGTTCTCAGGGAGCTCAGTGCTCGGGGTGCAGGGTGCTCAGTACTCAGGGTGCTGGGTCTCAGTACTCTGGGTGCTCAGTACTCGGGGTGTGGGGTGCTCAGTACTCAAGGTGCTGGGTGCTCAGTACTCAGGTTGGTGGGTGCTCAGTACTCAGGGTGCGGGGTGCTCAGTACTCAGGGTGCTGGGTGATCAGTACTCGGGTGCTGGGTGCTCAGTGCTCATGGTGCTGGGTGCTCAGTGCTCGGGGTGCTGGGTGCTCAGTGCTCAGTACTCAGGGTGCTGGGTGCTCAGTGCTCGGGGTGCTGGGTGCTCAGTGCTCAGTACTCAGGGTGCTGGGTGCTCAGTGCTTGGGGTGCTTGGAGCTCAGTGCTCAGGGTGCTGGGTGCTCAGTGCTCAGGGTGCTGGGTACTCAGTGCTCAGGGTGCTGGGTGCTCAGTACTCAGGGTGCTGGGTGCACAGTACTCAGGGTGCTGGGGGCTCAGTGCTCGGGCTGCTGGGTGCTCAGTGCTCGGGGTGCTGGGTGCTCAGTGCTCGGGGTGCTCGGTGCTCAGTACTCAGGGTGCTCATTGCTCATGGTGCTGGGTGCTCAGTGCTCAGGGTGCTGGGTGCTCAGTGCTTGGGGTGCTTGGAGCTCAGTGCTCAGGGTGCTGGGTGCTCAGTGCTCAGGGTGCTGGGTACTCAGTGCTCGGGGTGCTGGGTGCTCAGTACTCAGGGTGCTGGGTGCTCAGTACTCAGGGTGCTGGGGGCTCAGTGCTCGGGCTGCTGGGTGCTCAGTGCTCGGGGTGCTGGGTGCTCAGTGCTCGGGGTGCTCGGTGCTCAGTACTCAGGGTGCTCATTGCTCATGGTGCTGGGTGCTCAGTGCTCAGGGTGCTGGGTGCTCAGTGCTCAGGGTGCTCGGTGCTCAGTACGTTGGGTGCTCAGTACTCAGGGTGATGGGTGCTCAGTGCTCAGGGTGCTGGGTGCTCGGTGCTCAGAGTGCTGGGTGCTCGGTGCTCGGGGTGCTGGGTGCTCAGTGCTCAGGGTGCTCGGTGCTCAGTACTCAGGGTGCTCAGTGCTCAGTACTCAGGGTGCTGGGTGCTCAGTGCTCATGGTGCTGGGTGCTCAGTACTCAGGGTGCTGGGTGCTCGGTGCTCAGTACGCTGGGTGCTCAGTACTCAGGGTGCTGGGTGCTCAGTACTCAGGGTGGTCGGTGCTCTGTACTCAGGGTGCTGGGTGCTCAGTGCTCGGGGTGCTGGGTGCTCAGTACTCAGGGTGCTGGGTGCTCAGTGCTCGGGGTGCTCGGTGCTCAGTATGCTGGGTGCTCAGTACTCAGGGTGCTGGGTGCTCAGTACTCAGGGTGCTGGGTGCTCAGTACTCAGGGTGCTGGGTGCTTAGTAGTCAGGGTGCTCAGTGCTCAGTACTTAGGGTGCTCAGTGCTCAGTGCTCGGGGTTCTGGGTGCTCAGTGCTCAGGGTGCTGGGTGCTCAGTGCTCGGGGTGCTGGGTGCTCAGTGCTCAGGGTGCTGGGTGCTAAGTGCTCAGAGTGCTGGGTGCTCAGTACTCCGGGTGCTCGGTGCTCAGTACTCAGAGTGCTCAGTGCTCAGTACTCAGCGTGGTGGGTGCTCAGTGCTCAGGGTGCTCGGTGATCAGTACTCAGGGTGCTCAGTGCTCAGTACTCAGCGTGCTGGGTGCTCAGTGCTCAGGCTGCTGGGTGCTCAGTACTCAGGGTGCTCGGTGCTCAGTACTCAGGGTGCTCAGTGCTTGGGGTGCTGGGTGCTCAGTACTCAGGGTGCTCAGTGCTTGGGGTGTTGGGTGCTCAGTACTCAGGGTGCTCGGTGCTCAGTACTCAGGGTGCTGAGTGCTCAGTGCTCGGGGTGCTGGGTGCTCAGTACTCAGGGTGCTGGGTGCTCAGTGCTCAGGGTGCTGGGTGCTCAGTACTCAGGGTGCTGGGTGCTCAGTGCTCAGGGTGCTGGGTGCTCAGTGCTCAGGGTGCTGGGTGCTCAGTGCTCAGAGTGCTGGGTGCTCAGTACTCCGGGTGCTCGGTGCTCAGTACTCAGAGTGCTCAGTGCTCAGTACTCAGCGTGCTGGGTGCTCAGTGCTCAGGGTGCTCGGTGCTCAGTACTCAGGGTGCTCAGTGCTCAGTACTCAGCGTGCTGGGTGCTCAGTGCTCAGGGTGCTGGGTGCTCAGTACTCAGGGTGCTGGGTTCTTAGTACTCAGGCTGCTCGGTCCTCAGTGCTCGGGGTGCTGGGTGCTCATTACTCAGGGTGCTGGGTGCTCAGTACTCAGGGTGCTCAGTGCTTGCGGTGCTGGGTGCTCAGTACTCAGGGTGCTCAGTGCTTGGGGTGTTGGGTGCTCAGTACTCAGGGTGCTGGGTGCTCAGTACTCATGGTGCTGGGTGCTCAGTGCTCAGGGTGCTCAGTGCTCAGTTCTCAGGGTGCTGGGTGCTCAGTGCTCGGGCTGCTGGGTGCTCAGTGCTCGGGGTGCTGGGTGCTCAGTGCTCTGGGTGCTCGGTGCTCAGTACTCAGGGTGCTGGGTGCTCAGTGCTCGGGGTGCTGGGTGCTCAGTACTCGGGGTGCTCGGTGCTCAGTACTCAGGGTGCTGGGTACTCAGTGCTCGGGGTGCTGGGTGCTCAGTACTCAGGGTGCTGGGTGCTCAGTACTCAGGGTGCTGGGGGCTCAGTGCTCGGGCTGCTGGGTGCTCAGTGCTCGGGGTGCTGGGTGCTCAGTGCTCGGGGTGCTCAGTGCTCAGTACTCAGGGTGCTCATTGCTCATGGTGCTGGGTGCTCAGTGCTCAGGGTGCTGGGTGCTCAGTGCTCAGGGTGCTCGGTGCTCAGTACGTTGGGTGCTCAGTACTCAGGGTGATGGGTGCTCAGTGCTCAGGGTGCTGGGTGCTCAGTGCTCAGGGTGCTGGGTGCTCGGTGCTCAGGGTGCTGGGTGCTCGGTGCTCGGGGTGCTGGGTGCTCAGTGCTCAGGGTGCTCGGTGCTCAGTACTCAGGGTGCTCAGTGCTCAGTACTCAGGGTGCTGGGTGCTCAGTGCTCATGGTGCTGGGTGCTCAGTACTCAGGGTGCTGGGTGCTCGGTGCTCAGTACGCTGGGTGCTCAGTACTCAGGGTGCTGGGTGCTCAGTACTCAGGGTGCTCAGTGCTTGCGGTGCTGGGTGCTCAGTGCTCGGGGTGCTCGGTGCTCAGTACATTGGGTGCTCACTACTCAGGGTGCTGGGTGCTCAGTGCTCAGGGTGCTGGGTGCTCGGTGCTCAGGGTGCTGGGTGCTCAGTGCTCAGGGTGCTAGGTGCTCACTACTCAGGGTGCTGGGTACGCAGTGCTCGGGGTGCTGGGTGCTCCGTGCTAAGGGTGCATGGTGGTCAGTGCTCAGGGTGCTGGGTGCTCAGTACTCGGGGTACTGGGTACTCAGTGCTCAGGGTGCTGGGTTCTCATTGCTCAGGGTGCTGGGTGCTCAGTGCTCAGTAATCAGGGTGCTGGGTGCTCAGTGCTCGGGGTGCTGGGTGCTCAGTGCTCAGTACTCAGGGTGCTGGGTGCTCAGTGCTCGGGGTGCTGGATGCTCAGTACTCAGGGTGCTGGGTGCTCAGTGCTCAGGGTGCTGGGTGCTCAGTACTAAGGGTGCTGGGTGCTCAGTGCTCAGGGTGCTGGGTGCTCAGTACTCAGGGTGCTGGGTACTCAGTGCTCGGGGTGCTGGGTGCTCAGTGCTCAGGGTGCTGGGGGCTCAGTGCTCAGTGCACAGGGTGCTGGGTGCTCAGTGCTCAGTGCTCAGGGTGCTGAGTGCTCAGTCCTCGGGGTGCTGGGTGCTCAGTTCTCTGGGTGCTCAGTGCTCAGTCCTCAGGGTGCTGGGTGCTCAGTACTCAGGTTGCTCCGTGCTCAGTTCTCAGGGAGCTCAGTGCTCGGGGTGCAGGGTGCTCAGTACTCAGGGTGCTGGGGGCTCAGTACTCTGGGTGCTCAGTACTCGGGGTGTGGGGTGCTCAGTACTCAAGGTGCTGGGTGCTCAGTACTCAGGGTGGTGGGTGCTCAGTACTCAGGGTGCGGGGTGCTCAGTACTCAGGGTGCTGGGTGATCAGTACTCGGGTGCTGGGTGCTCAGTGCTCAGGGTGCTGGGTGCTCAGTGCTCGGGGTGCTGGGTGCTCAGTGCTCAGTACTCAGGGTGCTGGGTGCTCAGTGCTCGGGGTGCTGGGTGCTCAGTGCTCAGTACTCAGGGTGCTGGGTGCTCAGTGCTTGGGGTGCTTGGAGCTCAGTGCTCAGGGTGCTGGGTGCTCAGTGCTCAGGGTGCTGGGTACTCAGTGCTCGGGGTGCTGGGTGCTCAGTACTCAGGGTGCTGGGTGCACAGTACTCAGGGTGCTGGGGGCTCAGTGCTCGGGCTGCTGGGTGCTCAGTGCTCGGGGTGCTGGGTGCTCAGTGCTCGGGGTGCTCGGTGCTCAGTACTCAGGGTGCTCATTGCTCATGGTGCTGGGTGCTCAGTGCTCAGGGTGCTGGGTGCTCAGTGCTTGGGGTGCTTGGAGCTCAGTGCTCAGGGTGCTGGGTGCTCAGTGCTCAGGGTGCTGGGTACTCAGTGCTCGGGGTGCTGGGTGCTCAGTACTCAGGGTGCTGGGTGCTCAGTACTCAGGGTGCTGGGGGCTCAGTGCTCGGGCTGCTGGGTGCTCAGTGCTCGGGGTGCTGGGTGCTCAGTGCTCGGGGTGCTCGGTGCACAGTACTCAGGGTGCTCATTGCTCATGGTGCTGGGTGCTCAGTGCTCAGGTTGCTGGGTGCTCAGTGCTCAGGGTGCTCGGTGCTCAGTATGTTGGGTGCTCAGTACTCAGGGTGATGGGTGCTCAGTGCTCAGGGTGCTGGGTGCTCAGTGCTCATGGTGCTGGGTGCTCGGTGCTCAGGGTGCTGGGTGCTCGGTGCTCGGGGTGCTGGGTGCTCAGTGCTCAGGGTGCTCGTTGCTCAGTACTCAGGGTGCTCAGTGCTCAGTACTCAGGGTGCTGGGTGCTCAGTGCTCATGGTGCTGGGTGCTCAGTACTCAGGGTGCTGGGTGCTCGGTGCTCAGTACGCTGGGTGCTCAGTACTCAGGGTGCTGGGTGCTCAGTACTCAGGGTGGTCGGTGCTCAGTACTCAGGGTGCTGGGTGCTCAGTGCTCGGGGTGCTGGGTGCTCAGTACTCAGGGTGCTGGGTGCTCAGTGCTCGGGGTGATCGGTGCTCAGTACGCTGGGTGCTCAGTACTCAGGGTGCAGGGTGCTCAGTACTCAGGGTGCTGGGTGCTCAGTACTCAGGGTGCTGGGTGCTTAGTAGTCAGGGTGCTCAGTGCTCAGTACTTAGGGTGCTCAGTGCTCAGTGCTCGGGGTTCTGGGTGCTCAGTGCTCAGGGTGCTGGGTGCTCAGTGCTCGGGGTGCTGGGTGCTCAGTGCTCAGGGTGCTGGGTGCTAAGTGCTCAGAGTGCTGGGTGCTCAGTACTCCGGGTGCTCGGTGCTCAGTACTCAGAGTGCTCAGTGCTCAGTACTCAGCGTGGTGGGTGCTCAGTGCTCAGGGTGCTCGGTGATCAGTACTCAGGGTGCTCAGTGCTCAGTACTCAGCGTGCTGGGTGCTCAGTGCTCAGGCTGCTGGGTGCTCAGTACTCAGGGTGCTCGGTGCTTAGTACTCAGGGTGCTCGGTCCTCAGTGCTCAGGGTGCTGGGTGCTCAGTGCTCGGGGTGCTGGGTGCTCATTACTCAAGGTGCTCGGTGCTCAGTACTCAGGGTGCTCAGTGCTTGGGGTGCTGGGTGCTCAGTACTCAGGGTGCTCAGTGCTTGGGGTGTTGGGTGCTCAGTACTCAGGGTGCTCGGTGCTCAGTACTCAGGGTGCTGAGTGCTCAGTGCTCGGGGTGCTGGGTGCTCAGTACTCAGGGTGCTGGGTGCTCAGTGCTCAGGGTGCTGGGTGCTCAGTACTCAGGGTGCTGGGTGCTCAGTGCTCAGGGTGCTGGGTGCTCAGTGCTCAGGGTGCTGTGTGCTCAGTGCTCAGAGTGCTGGGTGCTCAGTACTCCGGGTGCTCGGTGCTCAGTACTCAGAGTGCTCAGTGCTCAGTACTCAGCGTGCTGGGTGCTCAGTGCTCAGGGTGCTGGGTGCTCAGTACTCAGGTTGCTGGGTGCTCAGTTCTCAGGGAGCTCAGTGCTCGGGGTGCAGGGTGCTCAGTACTCAGGGTGCTGGGTGCTCAGTACTCAGGGTGCGGGGTGCTCAGTACTCAGGGTGCTGGGTGATCAGTACTCGTGTGCTGGGTGCTCAGTGCTCAGGGTGCTGGGTGCTCAGTGCTCGGGGTGCTGGGTGCTCAGTGCTCAGTACTCAGGGTGCTGGGTGCTCAGTGCTCGGGGTGCTGGGTGCTCAGTGCTCAGTACTCAGGGTGCTGGGTGCTCAGTGCTTGGGGTGCTTGGAGCTCAGTGCTCAGGGTGCTGGGTGCTCAGTGCTCAGGTTGCTGGGTACTCAGTGCTCGGGGTGCTGGGTGCTCAGTACTCAGGGTGCTGGGTGCTCAGTACTCAGGGTGCTGGGGGCTCAGTGCTCGGGCTGCTGGGTGCTCAGTGCTCGCGGTGCTGGGTGCTCAGTGCTCGGGGTGCTCGGTGCTCAGTACTCAGGGTGCTCATTGCTCATGGTGCTGGGTGCTCAGTGCTCAGGGTGCTGGGTGCTCAGTGCTCAGGGTGCTCGGTGCTCAGTACGTTGGGTGCTCAGTACTCAGGGTGATGGGTGCTCAGTGCTCAGGGTGCTGGGTGCTCAGTGCTCAGGGTGCTGGGTGCTCGGTGCTCAGGGTGCTGGGTGCTCGGTGCTCGGGGTGCTGGGTGCTCAGTGCTCAGGGTGCTCGGTGCTCAGTACTCAGGGTGCTCAGTGCTCAGTACTCAGGGTGCTGGGTGCTCATTGCTCATGGTGCTGGGTGCTCAGTACTCAGGGTGCTGGGTGCTCGGTGCTCAGTACGCTGGGTGCTCAGTACTCAGGGTGCTGGGTGCTCAGTACTCAGGGTGCTCGGTGCTCAGTACTCAGGGTGCTGGGTGCTCATTGCTCGGGGTGCTGGGTGCTCAGTACTCAGGGTGCTGGGTGCTCAGTGCTCGGGGTGCTCGGTGCTCAGTACGCTGGGTGCTCAGTACTCAGGGTGCTGGGTGCTCAGTACTCAGGGTGCTGGGTGCTCAGTACTCAGGGTGCTGGGTGCTTAGTACTCAGGGTGCTCAGTGCTCAGTACTTAGGGTGCTCAGTGCTCAGTGCTCGGGGTTCTGGGTGCTCAGTGCTCAGGGTGCTGGGTGCTCAGTGCTCGGGGTGCTGGGTGCTCAGTGCTCAGGGTGCTGGGTGCTAAGTGCTCAGAGTGCAGGGTGCTCAGTACTCCGGGTGCTCGGTGCTCAGTACTCAGAGTGCTCAGTGCTCAGTACTCAGCGTGGTGGGTGCTCAGTGCTCAGGGTGCTCGGTGATCAGTACTCAGGGTGCTCAGTGCTCAGTACTCAGCGTGCTGGGTGCTCAGTGCTCAGGGTGCTGGGTGCTCAGTACTCAGGGTGCTCGGTGCTTAGTACTCAGGGTGCTCGGTCCTCAGTGCTCAGGGTGCTGGGTGCTCAGTGCTCGGGGTGCTGGGTGCTCATTACTCAAGGTGCTCGGTGCTCAGTACTCAGGGTGCTCAGTGCTTGGGGTGCTGGGGGCTCAGTACTCAGGGTGCTCAGTGCTTGGGGTGTTGGGTGCTCAGTACTCAGGGTGCTGGGTGCTCAGTACTCAGGGTGCTGGGTGCTCAGTGCTCAGGGTGCTCAGTCCTCAGTAGTCAGGGTGTTGGGTGCTCAGTGCTCGGGCTGCTGGGTGCTCAGTGCTCGGGGTGCTGGGTGCTCAGTGCTCGGGGTGCTCGGTGCTCAGTACTCAGGGTGCTGGGTGCTCAGTGCACGGGATGCTGGGTGCTCAGTACTCGGGGTGCTCGGTGCTCAGTACTCAGGGTGCTGGGTGCTCAGTGCTCAGGGTGCTGGGTGCTCAGTACTCAGGGTGCTGGGTGCTCGTTGCTCAGTACGCTGGGTGCTCAGTACTCAGGGTGCTGGCTGCTCAGTACTCAGGGTGCTCGGTGCTCAGTACTCAGGGTGCTGGGTGCTCAGTACTCAGGGTGCTCTGTGCTTGTGGTGCTGGGTGCTCAGTACTCAGGGTGCTCAGTGCTTGGGGTGTTGGGTGCTCAGTACTCAGGGTGCTGGGTGCTCAGTGCTCAGGGTGCTGGGTGCTCAGTACTCAGGGTGCTGGGTGCTCAGTACTCAGGGTGCTGGGTGCTCAGTACTCGGGGTGCTGGGTGCTCAGTGCTCGTGGTGCTGGCTGCTCAGTGCTCATGGTGCTGGGTGCTCAGTACTCAGGGTGCTCGGTGCTCAGTAGTCAGGGTGCTGGGTGCTCAGTACTCATGGTGCTGGGTGCTCAGTGCTCGGGGTGCTCGGTGCTCAGTACGTTGGGTGCTCACTACTCAGGGTGCTGGGTGCTCAGTGCTCAGGGTGCTGTGTGCTCAGTGTTCAGGGTGCTGGGTGCTCAGTGCTCAGGGTGCTGGGTTCTCAGTACTCAGGGTGCTGGCTGCGCAGTGCTCGGGGTGCTGGGTGCTCAGTGCTCAGGGTGCAGGGTGCTCAGTGCTCAGGGTGCTGGGTGCTCAGTACTCGGGGTACTTCGTGCTCAGTACTCCGGGTGCTCGGTGCTCAGTACTCAGAGTGCTCAGTGCTCAGTACTCAGCGTGCTGGGTGCTCAGTGATCAGGGTGCTGGGTGCTCAGTGCTCAGGGTGCTCGGTGATCAGTACTCAGGGTGCTCAGTGCTCAGTACTCAGCGTGCTGGGTGCTCAGTGCTCAGGGTGCTGGGTGCTCAGTACTCAGGGTGCTGGGTGCTTAGTACTCATGGTGCTCGGTACTCAGTGCTCAGGGTGCTGGGTGCTCAGTGCTCGGGGTGCTGGGTGCTCATTACTCAAGGTGCTGGGTGCTCAGTACTCAGGGTGCTCAGTGCTTGGGGTGCTGGGTGCTCAGTACTCAGGGTGCTCAGTGCTTGGGGTGTTGGGTGCTCAGTACTCAGGGTGCTGGGTGCTCAGTACTAAGGGTGCTGGGTGCTCAGTGCTCAGGGTGCTCAGTCCTCAGTACTCAGGGTGTTGGGTGCTCAGTGCTCGGGCTGCTGGGTGCTCAGTGCTCGGGGTGCTGGGTGCTCAGTGCTCGGGCTGCTGGGTGCTCAGTGCTCGGGGTGCTGGGTGCTCAGTGCTCGGGGTGCTCGGTGCTCAGTGCTCAGGGTGCTGGGTGCTCAGTGCTCTTGGTGCTGGGTGCTCAGTGCTCGGGGTTCTGGGTGCTCAGTGCTCGGGGTGCTCGGTGCTCAGTGCTCGGGGTGCTTGGTGCTCAGTACTCAGGGTGCTGGGTGCTCAGTACTCAGGGTGCTGGGGGCTCAGTGCTCGGGCTGCTGGGTGCTCAGTGCTCGGGGTGCTGGGTGCTCAGTGCTCGGGGTGCTCGGTGCTTAGTACTCAGGGTACTGGGTCCTCAGTGCTCGGGGTGCTCAGTACTCAGGTTGCTGTGTGTCCAGTGCTCAGGGTGCTGGGTGCTCAGTACTCAGGTTGCTCGGTGCTTAGTACTCAGGGTGCTGGGTGCTCAGTACTCCGGGTGCTGGGTGCTCAGTGCTCGGGGTGCTCGGTGCTCAGTGCTCAAGGTGCTGGGTGCTCAGTACTCAGGGTGCTCATTGCTCAGGGGGCTGGGTGCTCAGTGCTCAGGGTGCTGGGTGCTCAGGGCTCAGGGTGCTCGGTGCTCAGTTCGTTGGGTGCTCAGTACTCAGGGTGCTGGGTGCTTAGTACTCAGGGTTCTCGGTCCTCAGTGCTCTTGGTGCTGGGTGCTCAGTGCTCGGGGTGCTGGGTGCTCATTACTCAAGGTGCTGGGTGCTCAGTACTCAGGGTGCTCAGTGCTTGGGGTGCTGGGTGCTCAGTACTCAGGGTGCTCAGTGCTTGGGGTGTTGGGTGCTCAGTACTCAGGGTGCTGGGTGCTCAGTACTCAGGGTGCTGGGTGCTCAGTGCTCAGGGTGCTCAGTCCTCAGTACTCAGGGTGTTGGGTGCTCAGTGCTCGGGCTGCTGGGTGCTCAGTGCTCGGGGTGCTGGGTGCTCAGTGCTCGGGGTGCTCGGTGCTCAGTACTCAGGGTGTTGGGTGCTCAGTGCTCGGGCTGCTGGGTGCTCAGTGCTCGGTGTGCTGGGTGCTCAGTGCTCGGGGTGATCGGTGCTCAGTACTCAGGGTGCTGGGTGCTCAGTGCTCAGAATGCTGGGTGCTCAGTGCTCTGGGTGCTGGGTGCTCAGTGCTCAGGGTGCTGGGTGCTCAGTGCTCAGAGTGCTGGGTGCTCAGTACTCCGGGTGCTCGGTGCTCAGTACTCAGAGTGCTCAGTGCTCAGTACTCAGCGTGCTGGGTGCTCAGTGCTCAGGGTGCTCGGTGCTCAGTACTCATGGTGCTCAGTGCTCAGTACTCAGCGTGCTGGGTGCTCAGTGCACAGGGTGATGGGTGCTCAGTACTCAGGGTGCTGGGTGCTTAGTACTCAGGGTGCTCGGTCCTCAGTGCCCGGGATGCTGGGTGCTCATTACTCAGGGTGCTGGGTGCTCAGTACTCAGGGTGCTCAGTGCTTGCGGTGCTGGGTGCTCAGTTCTCAGGGTGCTCAGTGCTTGGGGTGTTGGGTGCTCAGTACTCAGGGTGCTGGGTGCTCAGTACTCAGGGTGCTGGGTGCCCAGTGCTCAGGGTGCTCAGTGCTCAGTACTCAGGGTGCTGGGTGCTCAGTGCTCGGGCTGCTGGGTGCTCAGTGCTCGGGGTGCTGGGTGCTCAGTGCTCGGGGTGCTCGGTGCTCAGTACTCAGGGTGCTGGGTGCTCAGTGCTCGAGGTGCTGGGTGCTCAGTACTCGGGGTGCTCGGTGCTCAGTACTCAGGGTTCTGGGTGCTCAGTGCTCAGGGTGCTGGGTGCTCAGTACTCAGGGTGCTGGGTGCTCGTTGCTCAGTACGCTGGGTGCTCAGTACTCAGGGTGGTTACTGCTCAGTACTCAGGGTGCTCGGTGCTCAGTATTCTGGGTGCTGGGTGCTCAGTACTCAGGGTGCTCAGTGCTTGGGGTGCTGGGTGCTCAGTACTCAGGGTGCTCAGTGCTTGGGGTGTTGGGTGCTCAGTACTCAGGGTGCTGGGTGCTCAGTGCTCAGGGTGCTGGGTGCTCAGTACTCAGGGTGCTGGGTGCTCAGTAATCAGGGTGCTGGGTGCTCAGTGCTCGGGGTGCTGGGTGCACAGTGCTCGGGGTACTGGCTGCTCAGTGCTCGGGGTGCTGGGTGCTCAGTGCTCGGGGTTCTGGGTGCTCCGTGCTCGGCCCACTGGGTGCTCAGAACTCGTTGTGCTCGGAGCTCAGTACTCAGGGTGCTGGGTGCTCAGTGCTCGGGGTGCTCGGTGCTCAGTACTCAGGGTGCTGGGTGATCAGTGCTCGGGGTGCTCGGTGCTCAGTACGTTGGGTGCTCACTACTCAGGGTGCTGGGTGCTCAGTGCTCAGGGTGCTGGGTGCTCAGTGCTCAGGGTGCTGGGTGCTCAGTGCTCAGGGTGATGGGTGCTCAGTACTCAGGGTGCTCGGTGCGCAGTGCTCGGGGTGCTGGGTGCGCCGTGCTCCGGGTGCAGGGTGCTCAGTGCTCAGGGTGCTGGGTGCTCAGTACTCGGGGTACTGGGTGCTCAGTGCTCAGGGTGCTGCGTGCTCAGTGCTCAGGGTGCTGGGTGCTCAGTGCTCAGTAATCAGGGTGCTGGGTGCTCAGTGCTCGGGGTGCTGGGTGCTCAGTGCTCAGTACTCAGGGTGCTGGGTGCTCAGTGCTCGGGGTGCTGGATGCTCAGTACTCAGGGTGCTGGGTGCTCAGTGCTCGGGGTGCTGGGTGCTCAGTACTAAGGGTGCTGGGTGCTCAGTGCTCAGAGTGCTGTGTGCTCAGTACTCAGGGTGCTGGATACTCAGTGCTCGGGGTGCTGGGTGCTCAGTGCTCAGGGTGCTGGGTGCTCAGTGCTCAGTGCACAGGGTGCTGGGTGCTCAGTGCTCAGTGCTCAGGGTGCTGGGTGCTCAGTCCTCGGGGTGCTGGGTGCTCAGTTCTCTGGGTGCTCAGTGCTCAGTCCTCAGGGTGCTGGGTGCTCAGTACTCAGGGTGCTGGGTGCTCAGTACTCAGGGAGCTCAATGCTAGGGGTGCAGGGTGCTCAGTACTCAGGGTGCTGGGGGCTCAGTACTCAGGGTGCTCAGTACTCGGGGTGCGGGGTGCTCAGTACTCAAGGTGCTGGGTGCTCAGTACTCAGGGTGCTCTGTGCTTGGGGTGCTGGGTGCTCAGTACTCAGGGTGCTCAGTGCTTGGGGTGTTGGGTGCTCAGTACTCAGGGTGCTGGGTGCTCAGTGCTCAGGGTGCTGGGTGCTCAGTACTCAGGGTGCTGGGTGCTCAGTACTCAGGCTGCTGGGTGCTCAGTACTCGGGGTGCTGGGTGCTCAGTACTCAGGCTGCTGGGTGCTCAGTACTCGGGGTGCTGGGTGCTCAGTGCTCGTGGTGCTGGCTGCTCAGTGCTCGTGGTGCTGGGTGCTCAGTACTCAGGGTGCTCGGTGCTCAGTAATCAGGGTGCTGGGTGCTCAGTACTCAGGGTGCTCTGTGCTCGGGGTTCTGGGTGCTCAGTGCTCGGCGCGCTGGGTGCTCAGTGCTCGGGGTGCTCGGAGCTCAGTACTCAGGGTGCTGGGTGCTCAGTGCTCGGGGTGCTCGGTGCTCAGTACTCAGGGTGCTGGGTGCTCAGTGCTCGGGGTGCTCGGTGCTCAGTACGTTGGGTGCTCACTACTCAGGGTGCTGGGTGCTCAGTGCTCAGGGTGCTGTGTGCTCAGTGCTCAGGGTGCTGGGTGCTCAGTGCTCAGGGTGCTGGGTGCTCAGTACTCAGGGTGCTGGGTGCGCAGTGCTCGGGGTGCTGGGTGCTCAGTGCTCAGGGTGCAGGGTGCTCAGTGCTCAGGGTGCTGGGTGCTCAGTACTCGGGGTACTGGGTGCTCAGTACTCCGGGTGCTCGGTGCTCAGTACTCAGAGTGCTCAGTGCTCAGTACTCAGCGTGCTGGGTGCTCAGTGCTCAGGGTGCTCGGTGATCAGTAATCAGGGTGCTGGGTGCTTAGTACTCATGGTGCTCGGTCCTCAGTGCTCAGGGTGCTGGGTGCTCAGTTCTCGGGGTGCTGGGTGCTCAGTACTCAGGGTGCTCAGTGCTTGCGGTGCTGGGTGCTCAGTTCTCAGGGTGCTCAGTGCTTGGGGTGTTGGGTGCTCAGTACTCAGGGTGCTGGGTGCTCAGTACTCAGGGTGCTGGGTGCCCAGTGCTCAGGGTGCTCAGTGCTCAGTACTCAGGGTGCTGGGTGCTCAGTGCTCGGGCTGCTGGGTGCTCAGTGCTCGGGGTGCTGGGTGCTCAGTGCTCGGGGTGCTCGGTGCTCAGTACTCAGGGTGCTGGGTGCTCAGTGCTCGAGGTGCTGGGTGCTCAGTACTCGGGGTGCTCGGTGCTCAGTACTCAGGGTTCTGGGTGCTCAGTGCTCAGGGTGCTGGGTGCTCAGTACTCAGGGTGCTGGGTGCTCGTTGCTCAGTACGCTGGGTGCTCAGTACTCAGGGTGGTTACTGCTCAGTACTCAGGGTGCTCGGTGCTCAGTATTCTGGGTGCTGGGTGCTCAGTACTCAGGGTGCTCAGTGCTTGGGGTGCTGGGTGCTCAGTACTCAGGGTGCTCAGTGCTTGGGGTGTTGGGTGCTCAGTACTCAGGGTGCTGGGTGCTCAGTGCTCAGGGTGCTGGGTGCTCAGTACTCAGGGTGCTGGGTGCTCAGTAATCAGGGTGCTGGGTGCTCAGTGCTCGGGGTGCTGGGTGCACAGTGCTCGGGGTACTGGCTGCTCAGTGCTCGGGGTGCTGGGTGCTCAGTGCTCGGGGTTCTGGGTGCTCCGTGCTCGGCCCACTGGGTGCTCAGAACTCGTTGTGCTCGGAGCTCAGTACTCAGGGTGCTGGGTGCTCAGTGCTCGGGGTGCTCGGTGCTCAGTACTCAGGGTGCTGGGTGATCAGTGCTCGGGGTGCTCGGTGCTCAGTACGTTGGGTGCTCACTACTCAGGGTGCTGGGTGCTCAGTGCTCAGGGTGCTGGGTGCTCAGTGCTCAGGGTGCTGGGTGCTCAGTGCTCAGGGTGCTGGGTGCTCAGTACTCAGGGTGCTCGGTGCGCAGTGCTCGGGGTGCTGGGTGCGCCGTGCTCCGGGTGCAGGGTGCTCAGTGCTCAGGGTGCTGGGTGCTCAGTACTCGGGGTACTGGGTGCTCAGTGCTCAGGGTGCTGCGTGCTCAGTGCTCAGGGTGCTGGGTGCTCAGTGCTCAGTAATCAGGGTGCTGGGTGCTCAGTGCTCGGGGTGCTGGGTGCTCAGTGCTCAGTACTCAGGGTGCTGGGTGCTCAGTGCTCGGGGTGCTGGATGCTCAGTACTCAGGGTGCTGGGTGCTCAGTGCTCGGGGTGCTGGGTGCTCAGTACTAAGGGTGCTGGGTGCTCAGTGCTCAGAGTGCTGTGTGCTCAGTACTCAGGGTGCTGGATACTCAGTGCTCGGGGTGCTGGGTGCTCAGTGCTCAGGGTGCTGGGTGCTCAGTGCTCAGTGCACAGGGTGCTGGGTGCTCAGTGCTCAGTGCTCAGGGTGCTGGGTGCTCAGTCCTCGGGGTGCTGGGTGCTCAGTTCTCTGGGTGCTCAGTGCTCAGTCCTCAGGGTGCTGGGTGCTCAGTACTCAGGGTGCTGGGTGCTCAGTACTCAGGGAGCTCAATGCTAGGGGTGCAGGGTGCTCAGTACTCAGGGTGCTGGGGGCTCAGTACTCAGGGTGCTCAGTACTCGGGGTGCGGGGTGCTCAGTACTCAAGGTGCTGGGTGCTCAGTACTCAGGGTGCTCTGTGCTTGGGGTGCTGGGTGCTCAGTACTCAGGGTGCTCAGTGCTTGGGGTGTTGGGTGCTCAGTACTCAGGGTGCTGGGTGCTCAGTGCTCAGGGTGCTGGGTGCTCAGTACTCAGGGTGCTGGGTGCTCAGTACTCAGGCTGCTGGGTGCTCAGTACTCGGGGTGCTGGGTGCTCAGTACTCAGGCTGCTGGGTGCTCAGTACTCGGGGTGCTGGGTGCTCAGTGCTCGTGGTGCTGGCTGCTCAGTGCTCGTGGTGCTGGGTGCTCAGTACTCAGGGTGCTCGGTGCTCAGTAATCAGGGTGCTGGGTGCTCAGTACTCAGGGTGCTCTGTGCTCGGGGTTCTGGGTGCTCAGTGCTCGGCGCGCTGGGTGCTCAGTGCTCGGGGTGCTCGGAGCTCAGTACTCAGGGTGCTGGGTGCTCAGTGCTCGGGGTGCTCGGTGCTCAGTACTCAGGGTGCTGGGTGCTCAGTGCTCGGGGTGCTCGGTGCTCAGTACGTTGGGTGCTCACTACTCAGGGTGCTGGGTGCTCAGTGCTCAGGGTGCTGTGTGCTCAGTGCTCAGGGTGCTGGGTGCTCAGTGCTCAGGGTGCTGGGTGCTCAGTACTCAGGGTGCTGGGTGCGCAGTGCTCGGGGTGCTGGGTGCTCAGTGCTCAGGGTGCAGGGTGCTCAGTGCTCAGGGTGCTGGGTGCTCAGTACTCGGGGTACTGGGTGCTCAGTACTCCGGGTGCTCGGTGCTCAGTACTCAGAGTGCTCAGTGCTCAGTACTCAGCGTGCTGGGTGCTCAGTGCTCAGGGTGCTCGGTGATCAGTAATCAGGGTGCTGGGTGCTTAGTACTCATGGTGCTCGGTCCTCAGTGCTCAGGGTGCTGGGTGCTCAGTTCTCGGGGTGCTGGGTGCTCAGTACTCAGGGTGCTGGGTGCTTAGTACTCATGGTGCTCGGTCCTCAGTGCTCAGGGTGCTGGGTGCTCAGTGCTCGGGGTGCTGGGTGCTCATTACTCAAGGTGCTGGGTGCTCAGTACTCAGGGTGCTCAGTGCTTGGGGTGCTGGGTGCTCAGTACTCAGGGTGCTCAGTGCTTGGGGTGTTGGGTGCTCAGTACTCAGGGTGCTGGGTGCTCAGTACTAAGGGTGCTGGGTGCTCAGTGCTCAGGGTGCTCAGTCCTCAGTACTCAGGGTGTTGGGTGCTCAGTGCTCGGGCTGCTGGGTGCTCAGTGCTCGGGGTGCTGGGTGCTCAGTGCTCGGGGTGCTCGGTGCTCAGTGCTCAGGGTGCTGGGTGCTCAGTGCTCTTGGTGCTGGGTGCTCAGTGCTCGGGGTTCTGGGTGCGCAGTGTTCGGGGTGCTCGGTGCTCAGTGCTCGGGGTGCTTGGTGCTCAGTACTCAGGGTGCTGGGTGCTCAGTACTCAGGGTGCTGGGGGCTCAGTGCTCGGGCTGCTGGGTGCTCAGTGCTCGGGGTGCTGGGTGCTCAGTGCTCGGGGTGCTCGGTGCTTAGTACTCAGGGTACTGGGTGCTCAGTGCTCGGGGTGCTCAGTACTCAGGGTGCTGTGTGTCCAGTGCTCAGGGTGCTGGGTGCTCAGTACTCAGGTTGCTCGGTGCTTAGTACTCAGGATGCTGGGTGCTCAGTACTCCGGGTGCTGGGTGCTCAGTGCTCGGGGTGCTCGGTGCTCAGTGCTCAAGGTGCTGGGTGCTCAGTACTCAGGGTGCTCATTGCTCAGGGTGCAGGGTGCTCAGTGCTCAGGGTGCTGGGTGCTCAGTTCTCAGGGTGCTCGGTGCTCAGTACGTTGGGTGCTCAGTACTCAGGGTGCTGGGTGCTTAGTACTCAGGGTGCTCGGTCCTCAGTGCTCAGGGTGCTGGGTGCTCAGTGCTCGGGGTGCTGGGTGCTCATTACTCAAGGTGCTGGGTGCTCAGTACTCAGGGTGCTCAGTGCTTGGGGTGCTGGGTGCTCAGTACTCAGGGTGCTCAGTGCTTGGGGTGTTGGGTGCTCAGTACTCAGGGTGCTGGGTGCTCAGTACTCAGGGTGCTGGGTGCTAAGTGCTCAGGGTGCTCAGTCCTCAGTACTCAGGGTGTTGGGTGCTCAGTGCTCGGGCTGCTGGGTGCTCAGTGCTCGGGGTGCTGGGTGCTCAGTGCTCGGGGTGCTCGGTGCTCAGTACTCAGGGTGTTGGGTGCTCAGTGCTCGGGCTGCTGCTGGGTGCTCAGTGCTCAGGGTGCTGGGTGCTCAGTGCTCGGGGTGATCGGTGCTCAGTACTCAGGGTGCTGGGTACTCAGTGCTCGGGGTGCTCAGTACTCAGGTTGCTGTGTGTCCAGTGCTCAGGGTGCTGGGTGCTCAGTACTCAGGGTGCTCGGTGCTTAGTACTCAGGGTGCTGGTTGCTCAGTACTCCTTGTGCTGGGTGCTCAGTGCTCGTTGTGCTCGGTGCTCAGTGCTCAAGTTGCTGGGTGCTCAGTACTCAGGGTGCTCATTGCTCAGGGTGCTGGGTGCTCAGTACTCAGGGTGCTGGGTGCTCAGTGCTCACGGTGCTCGGTGCTCAGTACGTTGGGTGCTCAGTACTCAGGGTGCTGGGTGCTCAGTGCTCAGGGTGCTGGGTCCTCAGTGCTCAGGGTGCTGGGTGCTCGGTGCTCAGGGTGCTGGGTGCTCGGTGCTCGGGGTGCTGGGTGCTCAGTGCTCGTAGTGCTCGGTGCTCAGTACTCAGGGTGCTCAGTGCTCAGTACTCAGGGTGCTGGGTGCTCAGTGCTCATGGTGCTGGGTGCTCAGTACTCAGGGTGCTGGGTGCTCAGTGCTCAGTACGCTGGGTGCTCAGTACTCAGGGTGCTGGGTGCTCAGTACTCAGGGTGCTCGGTGCTCAGTACTCAGGGTGCTGGGTGCTCAGTGCTCGGGGTGCTGGGTGCTCAGTACTCAGGGTGCTGGGTGCTCAGTACTCAGGGTGCTGGGTGCTCAGTACTCAGGGTGCTGGGTGCTCAGTACTCAGGGTGCTGGGTGCTTAGTACTCAGGGTGCTCAGTGCTCAGTACTTAGGGTGCTCAGTGCTCAGTGCTCGGGGTGCTGGGTGCTCAGTGCTCAGGGTGCTGGGTGCTCAGTGCTCTGGGTGCTCTGTGCTCAGTGCTCAGGGTGCTGGGTGCTCAGTGCTCAGAGTGCTGGGTGCTCAGTACTCCGGGTGCTCGGTGCTCAGTACTCAGAGTGCTCAGTGCTCAGTACTCAGCGTGCTGGGTGCTCAGTGCTCAGGGTGCTCGGTGCTCAGTACTCAGGGTGCTCAGTGCTCAGTACTCAGCGTGCTGGGTGCTCAGTGCACAGGGTGATGGGTGCTCAGTACTCAGGGTGCTGGGTGCTTAGTACTCAGGGTGCTCGGTCCTCAGTGCCCGCGATGCTGGGTGCTCATTACTCAGGGTGCTGGGTGCTCAGTACTCAGGGTGCTCAGTGCTTGCGGTGCTGGGTGCTCAGTTCTCAGGGTGCTCAGTGCTTGGGGTGTTGGGTGCTCAGTACTCAGGGTGCTGGGTGCTCAGTACTCAGGGTGCTGGGTGCCCAGTCCTCAGGGTGCTCAGTGCTCAGTACTCAGGGTGCTGGGTGCTCAGTGCTCGGGCTGCTGGGTGCTCAGTGCTCGGGGTGCTGGGTGCTCAGTGCTCGGGGTGCACGGTGCTCAGTACTCAGGGTGCTGTGTGCACAGGGCTCGGGGTGCTGGGTGCTCAGTGCTCGGGGTGCTGGGTGCTCAGTGCTCGGGGTTCTGGGTGCTCCGTGCTCGGCCCACTGGGTGCTCAGAACTCGGGGTGCTCGGAGCTCAGTACTCAGGGTGCTGGGTGCTCAGTGCTCGGGGTGCTCGGTGCTCAGTACTCAGGGTGCTGGGTGCTCAGTGCTCGGGGTGCTCGGTGCTCAGTACGTTGGGTGCTCACTACTCAGGGTGCTGGGTGCTCAGTGCTCAGGGTGCTGGGTGCTCAGTGCTCAGGGTGCTGGGTGCTCAGTGCTCAGGGTGCTGGGTGCTCAGTGCTCAGGGTGCTGGGTGCTCAGTACTCAGGGTGCTGGGTGCGCAGTGCTCGGGGTGCTGGGTGCGCCGTGCTCAGGGTGCAGGGTGCTCAGTGCTCAGGGTGCTGGGTGCTCAGTACTCGGGGTACTGTGTGCTCAGTGCTCAGGGTGCTGGGTGCTCAGTGCTCAGGGTGCTGGGTGCTCAGTGCTCAGTAATCAGGGTGCTGGGTGCTCAGTGCTCGGGGTGCTGGGTGCTCAGTGCTCAGTACTCAGGGTGCTGGGTGCTCAGTGCTCGGGGTGCTGGATGCTCAGTACTCAGGGTGCTGGGTGCTCAGTGCTCAGGGTGCTGGGTGCTCAGTACTAAGGGTGCTGGGTGCTCAGTGCTCAGAGTGCTGGGTGCTCAGTACTCAGGGTGCTGGGTACTCAGTGCTCGGGGTGCTGGGTGCTCAGTGCTCAGGGTGCTGGGTGCTCAGTGCTCAGTGCACAGGGTGCTGGGTGCTCAGTGCTCAGTGCTCAGGGTGCTGGGTGCTCAGTCCTCGGGGTGCTGGGTGCTCAGTTCTCTGGGTGCTCAGTGCTCAGTCCTCAGGGTGCTGGGTGCTCAGTACTCAGGGTGCTGGGTGCTCAGTACTCAGGGAGCTCAGTGCTCGGGGTGCAGGGTGCTCAGTACTCAGGGTGCTGGGGGCTCAGTACTCAGGGTGCTCAGTACTCGGGGTGCGGGGTGCTCAGTACTCAAGGTGCTGGGTGCTCAGTACTCAGGGTGCTGGGTGCTCAGTACTCAGGGTGCGGGGTGCTCAGTACTCAGGGTGCTGGGTGATCAGTACTCGGGTGCTGGGTGCTCAGTGCTCAGGGTGCTGGGTGCTCAGTGCTCGGGGTGCTGGGTGCTCAGTGCTCAGTACCCAGGGTGCTGGGTGCTCAGTGCTCGGGGTGCTGGGTGCTCAGTGCTCAGTACTCAGGGTGCTGGGTGCTCAGTGCTTGGGGTCCTGGGTGCTCAGTGCTCGGGGTGCTGGGTGCTCAGTGCTCAGTACCCAGGGTGCTGGGTGCTCAGTGCTCGGGGTGCTGGGTGCTCAGTGCTCAGTACTCAGGGTGCTGGGTGCTCAGTGCTCAGGGTGCTGGGTACTCAGTGCTCGGGGTGCTGGGTGCTCAGTACTCAGGGTGCTGGGTGCTCAGTACTCAGGGTGCTGGGGGCTCAGTGCTCGGGCTGCTGGGTGCTCAGTGCTCAGTGTGCTGGGTGCTCATTGCTCTGGTGCTCGGTGCTCAGTACTCAGGGTACTGGGTGCTCAGTGCTCGGGGTGCTCAGTACTCAGGGTGCTGTGTGTCCAGTGCTCAGGGTGCTGGGTGCTCAGTACTCAGGGTGCTCGGTGCTTAGTACTCAGGGTGCTGGGTGCTCAGTACTCCGGGTGCTGGCTGCTCAGTGCTCGGGGTGCTCGGTGCTCAGTCCTCAAGTTGCTGGGTGCTCAGTACTCAGGGTGCTCATTGCTCAGGGTGCTGGGTGCTCAGTGCTCAGGGTGCTGGGTGCTCAGTGCTCAGGTTGCTCGGTGCTCAGTACGTTGGGTGCTCAGTACTCAGGGTGCTGGGTGCTCAGTGCTCAGGGTGCTGGGTGCTCGGTGCTCAGGGTGCTGGGTGCTCAGTGCTCAGGGTGCTGGGTGCTCGGTGCTCGGGGTGCTGGGTGCTCAGTGCTCAGGGTGCTGGGTGCTCAGTACTCCTTGTGCTGGGTGCTCAGTGCTCGTTGTGCTCGGTGCTCAGTGCTCAAGTTGCTGGGTGCTCAGTACTCAGGGTGCTCATTGCTCAGGGTGCTGGGTGCTCAGTACTCAGGGTGCTGGGTGCTCAGTGCTCAGGGTGCTCGGTGCTCAGTACGTTGGGTGCTCAGTACTCAGGGTGCTGGGTGCTCAGTGCTCAGGGTGCTGGGTCCTCAGTGCTCAGGGTGCTGGGTGCTCGGTGCTCAGGGTGCTGGGTGCTCGGTGCTCGGGGTGCTGGGTGCTCAGTGCTCGTAGTGCTCGGTGCTCAGTACTCAGGGTGCTCAGTGCTCAGTACTCAGGGTGCTGGGTGCTCAGTGCTCATGGTGCTGGGTGCTCAGTACTCAGGGTGCTGGGTGCTCGGTGCTCAGTACGCTGGGTGCTCAGTACTCAGGGTGCTGGGTGCTCAGTACTCAGGGTGCTCGGTGCTCAGTACTCAGGGTGCTGGGTGCTCAGTGCTCGGGGTGCTGGGTGCTCAGTACTCAGGGTGCTGGGTGCTCAGTGCTCGGGGTGCTCGGTGCTCAGTACGCTGGGTGCTCAGTACTCAGGGTGCTGGGTGCTCAGTACTCAGGGTGCTGGGTGCTCAGTACTCAGGGTGCTGGGTGCTTAGTACTCAGGGTGCTCAGTGCTCAGTACTTAGGGTGCTCAGTGCTCAGTGCTCGGGGTGCTGGGTGCTCAGTGCTCAGGGTGCTGGGTGCTCAGTGCTCTGGGTGCTCTGTGCTCAGTGCTCAGGGTGCTGGGTGCTCAGTGCTCAGAGTGCTGGGTGCTCAGTACTCCGGGTGCTCGGTGCTCAGTACTCAGAGTGCTCAGTGCTCAGTACTCAGCGTGCTGGGTGCTCAGTGCTCAGGGTGCTCGGTGCTCAGTACTCAGGGTGCTCAGTGCTCAGTACTCAGCGTGCTGGGTGCTCAGTGCACAGGGTGATGGGTGCTCAGTACTCAGGGTGCTGGGTGCTTAGTACTCAGGGTGCTCGGTCCTCAGTGCCCGGGATGCTGGGTGCTCATTACTCAGGGTGCTGGGTGCTCAGTACTCAGGGTGCTCAGTGCTTGCGGTGCTGGGTGCTCAGTTCTCAGGGTGCTCAGTGCTTGGGGTGTTGGGTGCTCAGTACTCAGGGTGCTGGGTGCTCAGTACTCAGGGTGCTGGGTGCCCAGTCCTCAGGGTGCTCAGTGCTCAGTACTCAGGGTGCTGGGTGCTCAGTGCTCGGGCTGCTGGGTGCTCAGTGCTCGGGGTGCTGGGTGCTCAGTGCTCGGGGTGCTCGGTGCTCAGTACTCAGGGTGCTGGGTGCTCAGGGCTCGGGGTGCTGGGTGCTCAGTGCTCGGGGTGCTGGGTGCTCAGTGCTCGGGGTTCTGGGTGCTCCGTGCTCGGCCCACTGGGTGCTCAGAACTCGGGGTGCTCGGAGCTCAGTACTCAGGGTGCTGGGTGCTCAGTGCTCGGGGTGCTCGGTGCTCAGTACTCAGGGTGCTGGGTGCTCAGTGCTCGGGGTGCTCGGTGCTCAGTACGTTGGGTGCTCACTACTCAGGGTGCTGGGTGCTCAGTGCTCAGGGTGCTGGGTGCTCAGTGCTCAGGGTGCTGGGTGCTCAGTGCTCAGGGTGCTGGGTGCTCAGTGCTCAGGGTGCTGGGTGCTCAGTACTCAGGGTGCTGGGTGCGCAGTGCTCGGGGTGCTGGGTGCGCCGTGCTCAGTGTGCAGGGTGCTCAGTGCTCAGGGTGCTGGGTGCTCAGTACTCGGGGTACTGGGTGCTCAGTGCTCAGGGTGCTGGGTGCTCAGTGCTCAGGGTGCTGGGTGCTCAGTGCTCAGTAATCAGGGTGCTGGGTGCTCAGTGCTCGGGGTGCTGGGTGCTCAGTGCTCAGTACTCAGGGTGCTGGGTGCTCAGTGCTCGGGGTGCTGGATGCTCAGTACTCAGGGTGCTGGGTGCTCAGTGCTCAGGGTGCTGGGTGCTCAGTACTAAGGGTGCTGGGTGCTCAGTGCTCAGAGTGCTGGGTGCTCAGTACTCAGGGTGCTGGGTACTCAGTGCTCGGGGTGCTGGGTGCTCAGTGCTCAGGGTGCTGGGTGCTCAGTGCTCAGTGCACAGGGTGCTGGGTGCTCAGTGCTCAGTGCTCAGGGTGCTGGGTGCTCAGTCCTCGGGGTGCTGGGTGCTCAGTTCTCTGGGTGCTCAGTGCTCAGTCCTCAGGGTGCTGGGTGCTCAGTACTCAGGGTGCTGGGTGCTCAGTACTCAGGGAGCTCAGTGCTCGGGGTGCAGGGTGCTCAGTACTCAGGGTGCTGGGGGCTCAGTACTCAGGGTGCTCAGTACTCGGGGTGCGGGGTGCTCAGTACTCAAGGTGCTGGGTGCTCAGTACTCAGGGTGCTGGGTGCTCAGTACTCAGGGTGCGGGGTGCTCAGTACTCAGGGTGCTGGGTGATCAGTACTCGGGTGCTGGGTGCTCAGTGCTCAGGGTGCTGGGTGCTCAGTGCTCGGGGTGCTGGGTGCTCAGTGCTCAGTACCCAGGGTGGTGGGTGCTCAGTGCTCGGGGTGCTGGGTGCTCAGTGCTCAGTACTCAGGGTGCTGGGTGCTCAGTGCTTGGGGTGCTGGGTGCTCAGTCCTCAGGGTGCTGATTGCTCAGTGCTCAGGGTGCTGGGTACTCAGTGCTCGGGGTGCTGGGTGCTCAGTACTCAGGGTGCTGGGTGCTCAGTACTCAGGGTGCTGGAGGCTCAGTGCTCGGGCTGCTGGGTGCTCAGTGCTCAGTGTGCTGGGTGCTCATTGCTCTGGTGCTCGGTGCTCAGTACTCAGGGTACTGGGTGCTCAGTGCTCGGGGTGCTCAGTACTCAGGGTGCTGTGTGTCCAGTGCTCAGGGTGCTGGGTGCTCAGTACTCAGGGTGCTCGGTGCTTAGTACTCAGGGTGCTGGGTGCTCAGTACTCCGGGTGCTGGGTGCTCAGTGCTCAGGGTGCTCGGTGCTCAGTCCTCAAGTTGCTGGGTGCTCAGTACTCAGGGTGCTCATTGCTCAGGGTGCTGGGTGCTCAGTGCTCAGGGTGCTGGGTGCTCAGTGCTCAGGGTGCTCGGTGCTCAGTACGTTGGGTGCTCAGTACTCAGGGTGCTGGGTGCTCAGTGCTCAGGGTGCTGGGTGCTCGGTGCTCAGGGTGCTGGGTGCTCAGTGCTCAGGGTGCTGGGTGCTTGGTGCTCGGGGTGCTGGGTGCTCAGTGCTCAGGGTGCTGGGTGCTCAGTACTCACGGTGCTGGGTGCTCAGTGCTCATGGTGCTGGGTGCTCAGTACTCAGGGTGCTGGATGCTCAGTGCTCAGTACGCTGGGTGCTCAGTACTCAGGGTGCTGGGTGATCAGTACTCAGGGTGCTCGGTGCTCAGTACTCAGGGTGCTGGGTGCTCAGTGCTCGGGGTGCTGTGTGCTCAGTACTCAGGGTGCTGGGTGCTCAGTGCTCGGGGTGCTCGGTGCTCAGTACGCTGGGTGCTCATTACTCAGGGTGCTGGGTGCTCAGTACTCAGGGTGCTGGGTGCTCAGTACTCAGGGTGCTGGGTGCTTAGTACTCAGGGTGCTCAGTGCTCAGTACTTAGGGTGCTCAGTGCTCAGTGCTCGGGGTGCTGGGTGCTCAGTGCTCAGGGTGCTGGGTGCTCAGTACTCGGGGTGCTGGGTGCTCAGTGCTCAGGGTGCTGGGTGCTAAGTGCTCAGAGTGCTGGGTGCTCAGTACTCCGGGTGCTCGGTGCTCAGTACTCAGAGTGCTCAGTGCTCAGTACTCAGCGTGCTGGGTGCTCAGTGCTCAGGGTGCTCGGAGATCAGTACTCAGGGTGCTCAGTGCTCAGTACTCAGCGTGCTGGGTGCTCAGTGCTCAGGGTGCTGGGTGCTCAGTACTCAGGGTGCTGGGTGCTTAGTACTCAGGGTGCTCGGTCCTCAGTGCTCAGGGTGCTGGGTGCTCAGTGCTCGGGGTGCTGGGTGCTCATTACTCAAGGTGCTGGGTGCTCAGTACTAAGGGTGCTGGGTGCACAGTGCTCAGGGTGCTCAGTCCTCAGTACTCAGGGTGTTGGGTGCTCAGTGCTCGGGCTGCTGGGTGCTCAGTGCTCGGGGTGCTGTGTGCTCAGTGCTCGGGTTGCTCGGTGCTCAGTACTCAGGGTGCTGGGTGCTCAGTGCTTGGGGTGCTGGGTGATCAGTACTCAGGGTGCTCAGTGCTTGGGGTGTTGGGTGCTCAGTACTCAGGGTGCTGGGTGCTCAGTACTAAGGGTGCTGGGTGCACAGTGCTCAGGGTGCTCAGTCCTCAGTACTCAGGGTGTTGGGTGCTCAGTGCTCGGGCTGCTGGGTGCTCAGTGCTCGGGGTGCTGTGTGCTCAGTGCTCGGGTTGCTCGGTGCTCAGTACTCAGGGTGCTGGGTGCTCAGTGCTCGGGGTGCTGGGTGCTCAGTACTCGGGCTGCTCGGTGCTCAGTACTCAGGGTGCTGGGTGCTCAGTGCTCAGGGTGCTGGGTGCTCAGTACTCAGGGTGCTGGGTGCTCGTTGCTCAGTACGCTGGGTGCTCAGTACTCAGGGTGCTGGCTGCTCAGTACTCAGGGTGCTCGGTGCTCAGTACTCAGGGTGCTTGGTGCTCAGTACTCAGGGTGCTCTGTGCTTGGGGTGCTTGGTGCTCAGTACTCAGGGTGCTCAGTGCTTGGGGTGTTGGGTGCTCAGTACTCAGGGTGCTGGGTGCTCAGAGCTCTGGGTGCTGGGTGCTCAGTACTCAGGGTGCTTGGTGCTCAGTACTCAGGGTGCTGGGTGCTCAGTGCTCGGGGTGCTGGGTGCTCAGTGCTCGTGGTGCTGGCTGCTCAGTGCTCGTGCAGCTGGGTGCTCAGTGCTCGGGGTTCTGGGTGCTCAGTGCTCGGGGTGCTCGGAGCTCAGTACTCAGGCTGCTGGGTGCTCAGTACTCGGGGTACTGGGTGCTCAGTACTCAGGGTGCTGGGTGCTCAGTCCTCAGGGTGCTGGGTGATCAGTACTCGGGTGCTGGGTGCTCAGTGCTCAGGGTGCTGGGTGCTCAGTGCTCGGGGTGCTGGGTGCTCAGTGCTCAGTACTCAGGGTGCTGGGTGCTCAGTGCTCGGGGTGCTGGGTGCTCAGTGCTCAGTACTCAGTGTGCTGGGTGCTCAGTGCTCAGGGTGCTGGGTGCTCATTGCTCAGGGTGCTGGGTGCTCAGTGCTCAGGGTGCTGGGTACTCAGTGCTCAGGGTGCTGGGTACTCAGTGCTCGGGGTGCTGGGTGCTCAGTACTCAGGGTGCTGGGTGCTCAGTACTCAGGGTGCTGGGTGCTCAGTGCTCAGGGTGCTGGGTGCTCAGTGCTCAGGGTGCTCGGTGCTTAGTACTCAGGGTGCTCGGTGCTCGGGGTGCTGGGTGCTCAGTGCTCGGGGTGCTGGGTGCTCAGTGCTCTGGGTGATGTGTGCTCAGTGCTCGGGGTGCTGGGTGCTCAGTGCTCGGGGTGCTGGGTGCTCAGTGCTCGGGGTGTTAGGTGCTCAGTACTCGGGGTGCTCGGTGCTCAGTACTCAGGGTGCTGGGTGCTCAGTGCTCAGGGTGCTGGGTGCTCAGTACTCAGGGTGCTGGGTGCTCGGTGCTCAGTACGCTGGGTGCTCAGTACTCAGGGTGCTGGCTGCTCAGTACTCAGGGTGCTCGGTGCTCAGTACTCAGGGTGCTGGGTGCTCAGTGCTCGGGGTGCTGGGTGCTCATTACTCAGGGTGCTTGGTGCTCAGTACTCAGGGTGCTCAGTGCTCAGTGCTCAGGGTGCTGGGTGCTCAGTACTCAGGGTGCTGGGTGCTCAGTGCTAGGGGTGCTGGGTGCTCAGTACTCAGGTTGCTGGGTGCTCAGTGCTAGGGGTGCTGGGTGCTCAGTGCTCATTGTGCTCTGTGCTCAGTGCTAGGGGTGCTGGGTGCTCAGTACTCAGGGTGCTGGGTGCTCAGTACTCAGGGTGCTGGGTGCTCAGTGCTCAGGGTGCTGGGTGCTCAGTGCTCAGGGTGCTCGGTGCTTAGTACTCAGGGTGCTCGGTGCTCGGGGTGCTGGGTGCTCAGTGCTCGGGTTGTTAGGTGCTCAGTACTCGGGGTGCTCGGTGCTCAGTACTCAGGGTGCTGGGTGCTCAGTGCTCAGGGTGCTGGGTGCTCAGTACTCAGGGTGCTGGGTGCTCGGTGCTCAGTACGCTGGGTGCTCAGTACTCAGGGTGCTGGCTGCTCAGTACTCAGGGGGCTCGGTGCTCAGTACTCAGGGTGCTGGGTGCTCAGTGCTCGGGGTGCTGGGTGCTCATTACTCAGGGTGCTGGGTGCTCAGTACTCAGGGTGCTCAGTGCTTGGGGTGTTGGGTGCTGAGTACACAGGTTGCTGGGTGCTCAGTGCTCAGGGTGCTGGGTGCTCAGTACTCAGGGTGCTGGGTGCTCAGTACTCAGGGTGCTGGGTGCTCAGTGCTCGGGGTGCTGGGTGCTCAGTGCTCGGCGTGCTGGGTGCTCAGTGCTCGGGGTGCTGGCTGCTCAGTGCTCAGGGTGCTGGGTGCTCAGTGCTCAGGGTGCTGGGTGCTCAGTGCTCGGGGTGCTCGAGCTCAGTACTCAGGGTGCTGGGTGCTCAATACTCAGGGTGCTGGGTGCTCATTGCTCGGGCTGCTGGGTGCTCAGTGCTCGGGGTGCTGGGTGCTCAGTGCTCGGGGTTCTGGGTGCTCAGTGCTCGGGGCGCTGGGTGCTCAGTGCTCGGTGTGCTCGAGCTCAGTACTCAGGGTGCTGGGTGCTCAGTGCTCAGGGTGCTGGGTGCTCAGTACTCAGGGTGCTGGGTGCTCGTTGCTCAGTACGCTGGGTGCTCAGTACTCAGGGTGCTGGCTGCTCAGTACTCAGGGTGCTCGGTGCTCAGTACTCAGGGTGCTTGGTGCTCAGTACTCAGGGTGCTCTGTGCTTGGGGTGCTGGGTGCTCAGTACTCAGGGTGCTCAGTGCTTGGGGTGTTTGGTGCTCAGTACTCAGGGTGCTGGGTGCTCAGAGCTCTGGGTGCTGGGTGCTCAGTACTCAGGGTGCTGTGTGCTCAGTACTCAGGGTGCTGGGTGCTCAGTGCTCGGGGTGCTGGGTGCTCAGTGCTCGTGGTGCTGGCTGCTCAGTGCTCGTGCAGCTGGGTGCTCAGTGCTCGGGGTTCTGGGTGCTCAGTGCTCGGGGTGCTTGGAGCTCAGTACTCAGGCTGCTGGGTGCTCAGTGCTCGGGGTGCTCCGTGCTCAGTACTCAGCGTGCTGGGTGCTCAGTGCTCGGGGTGCTCGGTGCTCAGTACGTTGGGTGCTCAATACTCAGGGTGCTGGGTGCTCAGTGCTCAGGGTGCTGGGTGCTCAGTGCTCAGGGTGCTGGGTGCTCAGTGCTCAGGGTGCTGGGTGCTCTGTGCTCAGGGTGCTGGGTGCGCAGTGCTCGGGGTGCTTGGTGCTCAGTGCTCAGGGTGCAGGGTGCTCAGTGCTCAGTGTGCTGGGTGCTCAGTACTCGGGGTACTGGGTGCTCAGTACTCAGGGTGCTGGGTGCTCAGTCCTCAGGGTGCTGGGTGATCAGTACTCGGGTGCTGGGTGCTCAGTGCTCAGGGTGCTGGGTGCTCAGTGCTCGGGGTGCTGGGTGCTCAGTGCTCAGTACTCAGGGTGCTGGGTGCTCAGTGCTCGGGGTGCTGGGTGCTCAGTGCTCAGTACTCAGTGTGCTGGGTGCTCAGTGCTCAGGGTGCTGGGTGCTCATTGCTCAGGGTGCTGGGTGCTCAGTGCTCAGGGTGCTGGGTACTCAGTGCTCAGGGTGCTGGGTACTCAGTGCTCGGGGCGCTGGGTGCTCAGTACTCAGGGTGCTGGGTGCTCAGTACTCAGGGTGCTGGGTGCTCAGTGCTCAGGGTGCTGGGTGCTCAGTGCTCAGGGTGCTCGGTGCTTAGTACTCAGGGTGCTCGGTGCTCGGGGTGCTGGGTGCTCAGTGCTCGGGGTGCTGGGTGCTCAGTGCTCTGGGTGATGTGTGGTCAGTGCTCGGGGTGCTGGGTGCTCAGTGCTCGGGGTGCTGGGTGCTCAGTGCTCGGGGTGTTAGGTGCTCAGTACTCGGGGTGCTCGGTGCTCAGTACTCAGGGTGCTGGGTGCTCAGTGCTCAGGGTGCTGGGTGCTCAGTACTCAGGGTGCTGGGTGCTCGGTGCTCAGTACGCTGGGTGCTCAGTACTCAGGGTGCTGGCTGCTCAGTACTCAGGGTGCTCGGTGCTCAGTACTCAGGGTGCTGGGTGCTCAGTGCTCGGGGTGCTGGGTGCTCATTACTCAGGGTGCTGGGTGCTCAGTACTCAGGGTGCTCGGTGCTCAGTGCTCAGGGTGCTGGGTGCTCAGTACTCAGGGTGCTGGGTGCTCAGTGCTAGGGGTGCTGGGTGCTCAGTACTCAGGTTGCTGGGTGCTCAGTGCTAGGGGTGCTGGGTGCTCAGTGCTCAGGGTGCTCTGTGCTCAGTGCTAGGGGTGCTGGGTGCTCAGTACTCAGGGTGCTGGGTGCTCAGTACTCAGGGTGCTGGGTGCTCAGTGCTCAGGGTGCTGGGTGCTCAGTGCTCAGGGTGCTCGGTGCTTAATACTCAGGGTGCTCGGTGCTCGGGGTGCTGGGTGCTCAGTGCTCGTGGTGTTAGGTGCTCAGTACTCGGGGTGCTCGGTGCTCAGTACTCAGGGTGCTGGGTGCTCAGTGCTCAGGGTGCTGGGTGCTCAGTACTCAGGGTGCTGGGTGCTCGGTGCTCAGTACGCTGGGTGCTCAGTACTCAGGGTGCTGGCTGCTCAGTACTCAGGGGGCTTGGTGCTCAGTACTCAGGGTGCTGGGTGCTCAGTGCTCGGGGTGCTGGGTGCTCATTACTCAGGGTGCTGGGTGCTCAGTACTCAGGGTGCTCAGTGCTTGGGGTGCTGGGTGCTCAGTGCTCAGGGTTCTGGGTGCTCAGTGCTCGGGGCGCTGGGTGCTCAGTGCTCGGGGTGCTCGAGCTCAGTACTCAGGGTGCTGGGTGCTCAGTGCTCGGGGTGCTCGGTGCTCAGTACTCAGGGTGCTGGGTGCTCAGTGCTCGGGGTGCTCGGTGCTCAGTACGTTGGGTGCTCACTACTCAGGGTGCTGGGTGCTCAGTCCTCAGGGTGCTGGGTGCTCAGAACTCAGGGTGCTGGGTGCGCAGTGCTTGGGGTGCTGGGTGCTCAGTGCTCAGGGTGCTGGGTGCTCAGTGCTCAGGGTGCTGGGTGCTGAGTACTCAGGGTGCTGGGTGCTCAGTACTCAGGGTGCGGGGTGCTCATTGCTCGGGCTGCTGGGTGCTCAGTGCTCGGGGTGCTGGGTGCTCAGTGCTCGGGGTTCTGGGTGCTCAGTGCTCGGGGCGCTGGGTGCTCAGTGCTCGGGGTGCTCGAGCTCAGTACTCAGGGTGCTGGGTGCTCAGTGCTCGGGGTGCTCGGTGCTCAGTACTCAGGGTGCTGGGTGCTCAGTGCTCGGGGTGCTCGGTGCTCAGTACGTTGGGTGCTCACTACTCAGGGTGCTGGGTGCTCAGTCCTCAGGGTGCTGGGTGCTCAGAACTCAGGGTGCTGGGTGCGCAGTGCTTGGGGTGCTGGGTGCTCAGTGCTCAGGGTGCTGGGTGCTCAGTGCTCAGGGTGCTGGGTGCTGAGTACTCAGGGTGCTGGGTGCTCAGTACTCAGGGTGCGGGGTGCTCAGTACTCAGGGTGCTGGGTGATCAGTACTCGGGTGCTGGGTGCTCAGTGCTCAGGGTGCTGGGTGCTCAGTTCTCAGGGTGCTGGGTGCTCAGTGCTCGGGGTGCTGGGTGCTCAGTGCTCAGTACTCAGGGTGCTGGGTGCTCAGTGCTCGGGGTGCTGGGTGCTCAGTGCTCAGTACTCAGGGTGCTGGGTGCTCAGTGCTCGGGGTGCTGGGTGCTCAGTGCTCGGGGTGCTCGGTGCTCAGTACTCAGGGTGCTGGGTGCTCAGTGCTCAGGGTGCTGGGTGCTCAGTACTCAGGGTGCTGGGTGCTCGGTGCTCAGTACGCTGGGTGCTCGGTGCTCAGTACGCTGGGTGCTCAGTACTCAGGGTGCTGGCTGCTCAGTACTCTGGGTGCTCGGTGCTCAGTACTCAGGGTGCTGGGTGCTCAGTGCTCAGTGTGCTCGGTTCTTAGTACTCAGGGTGCTCGGTGCGCGGGGTGCTGTGTGCTCAGTGCTCGGGGTGCTGTGTGCTCAGTGCTCGGGGTGCTGGGTGCTCAGTACTCAGGGTGCTGGGTGCTCAGTACTCAGGGTGCTGGGTGCTCAGTGCTCGGGGTGCTGGGTGCTCAGTGCTCGGCGTGCTGGGTGCTCAGTGCTCGGGGTGCTGGCTGCTCAGTGCTCAGGGTGCTGGGTGCTCAGTGCTCAGGGTGCTGGGTGCTCAGTGCTCGGGGTGCTCGAGCTCAGTACTCAGGGTGCTGGGTGCTCAGTACTCAGGGTGCTGGGTGCTCATTGCTCGGGCTGCTGGGTGCTCAGTGCTCGGGGTGCTGGGTGCTCAGTACTCAGGGTGCTGGGTGCTCAGTGCTCAGGGTGCTGGGTGCTCAGTGCTCAGGGTGCTCGGTGCTTAGTACTCAGGGTGCTCGGTGCTCGGGGTGCTGGGTGCTCAGTGCTCGGGGTGTTAGGTGCTCAGTACTCGGGGTGCTCGGTGCTCAGTACTCAGGGTGCTGGGTGCTCAGTGCTCAGGGTGCTGGGTGCTCAGTACTCAGGGTGCTGGGTGCTCGGTGCTCAGTACGCTGGGTGCTCAGTACTCAGGGTGCTGGCTGCTCAGTACTCAGGGGGCTCGGTGCTCAGTACTCAGGGTGCTGGGTGCTCAGTGCTCGGGGTGCTGGGTGCTCATTACTTAGGGTGCTGGGTGCTCAGTACTCAGGGTGCTCAGTGCTTGGGGTGTTGGGTGCTGAGTACACAGGTTGCTGGGTGCTCAGTGCTCAGGGTGCTGGGTGCTCAGTACTCAGGGTGCTGGGTGCTCAGTACTCAGGGTGCTGGGTGCTCAGTGCTCGGGGTGCTGGGTGCTCAGTGCTCGGCGTGCTGGGTGCTCAGTGCTCGGGGTGCTGGCTGCTCAGTGCTCAGGGTGCTGGGTGCTCAGTGCTCAGGGTGCTGGGTGCTCAGTGCTCGGGGTGCTGGGTGCTCATTACTTAGGGTGCTGGGTGCTCAGTACTCAGGGTGCTCAGTGCTTGGGGTGTTGGGTGCTGAGTACACAGGTTGCTGGGTGCTCAGTGCTCAGGGTGCTGGGTGCTCAGTACTCAGGGTGCTGGGTGCTCAGTACTCAGGGTGCTGGGTGCTCAGTGCTCGGGGTGCTGGGTGCTCAGTGCTCGGCGTGCTGGGTGCTCAATACTCAGGGTGCTGGGTGCTCATTGCTCGGGCTGCTGGGTGCTCAGTGCTCGGGGTGCTGGGTGCTCAGTGCTCGGGGTTCTGGGTGCTCAGTGCTCGGGGCGCTGGGTGCTCAGTGCTCGGTGTGCTCGAGCTCAGTACTCAGGGTGCTGGGTGCTCAGTGCTCAGGGTGCTGGGTGCTCAGTACTCAGGGTGCTGGGTGCTCGTTGCTCAGTACGCTGGGTGCTCAGTACTCAGGGTGCTGGCTGCTCAGTACTCAGGGTGCTCGGTGCTCAGTACTCAGGGTGCTTGGTGCTCAGTACTCAGGGTGCTCTGTGCTTGGGGTGCTGGGTGCTCAGTACTCAGGGTGCTCAGTGCTTGGGGTGTTTGGTGCTCAGTACTCAGGGTGCTGGGTGCTCAGAGCTCTGGGTGCTGGGTGCTCAGTACTCAGGGTGCTGGGTGCTCAGTACTCAGGGTGCTGGGTGCTCAGTGCTCGGGGTGCTGTGTGCTCAGTGCTCGTGGTGCTGGCTGCTCAGTGCTCGTGCAGCTGGGTGCTCAGTGCTCGGGGTTCTGGGTGCTCAGTGCTCGGGGTGCTTGGAGCTCAGTACTCAGGCTGCTGGGTGCTCAGTGCTCGGGGTGCTCCGTGCTCAGTACTCAGCGTGCTGGGTGCTCAGTGCTCGGGGTGCTCGGTGCTCAGTACGTTGGGTGCTCAATACTCAGGGTGCTGGGTGCTCAGTGCTCAGGGTGCTGGGTGCTCAGGGCTCAGGGTGCTGGGTGCTCAGTGCTCAGGGTGCTGGGTGCTCTGTGCTCAGGGTGCTGGGTGCGCAGTGCTCGGGGTGCTTGGTGCTCAGTGCTCAGGGTGCAGGGTGCTCAGTGCTCAGTGTGCTGGGTGCTCAGTACTCGGGGTACTGGGTGCTCAGTACTCAGGGTGCTGGGTGCTCAGTCCTCAGGGTGCTGGGTGATCAGTACTCGGGTGCTGGGTGCTCAGTGCTCAGGGTGCTGGGTGCTCAGTGCTCGGGGTGCTGGGTGCTCAGTGCTCAGTACTCAGGGTGCTGGGTGCTCAGTGCTCGGGGTGCTGGGTGCTCAGTGCTCAGTACTCAGTGTGCTGGGTGCTCAGTGCTCAGGGTGCTGGGTGCTCATTGCTCAGGGTGCTGGGTGCTCAGTGCTCAGGGTGCTGGGTACTCAGTGCTCAGGGTGCTGGGTACTCAGTGCTCGGGGCGCTGGGTGCTCAGTACTCAGGGTGCTGGGTGCTCAGTACTCAGGGTGCTGGGTGCTCAGTGCTCAGGGTGCTGGGTGCTCAGTGCTCAGGGTGCTCGGTGCTTAGTACTCAGGGTGCTCGGTGCTCGGGGTGCTGGGTGCTCAGTGCTCGGGGTGCTGGGTGCTCAGTGCTCTGGGTGATGTGTGCTCAGTGCTCGGGGTGCTGGGTGCTCAGTGCTCGGGGTGCTGGGTGCTCAGTGCTCGGGGTGTTAGGTGCTCAGTACTCGGGGTGCTCGGTGCTCAGTACTCAGGGTGCTGGGTGCTCAGTGCTCAGGGTGCTGGGTGCTCAGTACTCAGGGTGCTGGGTGCTCGGTGCTCAGTACGCTGGGTGCTCAGTACTCAGGGTGCTGGCTGCTCAGTACTCAGGGTGCTCGGTGCTCAGTACTCAGGGTGCTGGGTGCTCAGTGCTCGGGGTGCTGGGTGCTCATTACTCAGGGTGCTGGGTGCTCAGTACTCAGGGTGCTCGGTGCTCAGTGCTCAGGGTGCTGGGTGCTCAGTACTCAGGGTGCTGGGTGCTCAGTGCTAGGGGTGCTGGGTGCTCAGTACTCAGGTTGCTGGGTGCTCAGTGCTAGGGGTGCTGGGTGCTCAGTGCTCAGGGTGCTCTGTGCTCAGTGCTAGGGGTGCTGGGTGCTCAGTACTCAGGGTGCTGGGTGCTCAGTACTCAGGGTGCTGGGTGCTCAGTGCTCAGGGTGCTGGGTGCTCAGTGCTCAGGGTGCTCGGTGCTTAGTACTCAGGGTGCTCGGTGCTCGGGGTGCTGGGTGCTCAGTGCTCGTGGTGTTAGGTGCTCAGTACTCGGGGTGCTCGGTGCTCAGTACTCAGGGTGCTGGGTGCTCAGTGCTCAGGGTGCTGGGTGCTCAGTACTCAGGGTGCTGGGTGCTCGGTGCTCAGTACGCTGGGTGCTCAGTACTCAGGGTGCTGGCTGCTCAGTACTCAGGGGGCTTGGTGCTCAGTACTCAGGGTGCTGGGTGCTCAGTGCTCGGGGTGCTGGGTGCTCATTACTCAGGGTGCTGGGTGCTCAGTACTCAGGGTGCTCAGTGCTTGGGGTGCTGGGTGCTCAGTGCTCAGGGTTCTGGGTGCTCAGTGCTCGGGGCGCTGGGTGCTCAGTGCTCGGGGTGCTCGAGCTCAGTACTCAGGGTGCTGGGTGCTCAGTGCTCGGGGTGCTCGGTGCTCAGTACTCAGGGTGCTGGGTGCTCAGTGCTCGGGGTGCTCGGTGCTCAGTACGTTGGGTGCTCACTACTCAGGGTGCTGGGTGCTCAGTCCTCAGGGTGCTGGGTGCTCAGAACTCAGGGTGCTGGGTGCGCAGTGCTTGGGGTGCTGGGTGCTCAGTGCTCAGGGTGCTGGGTGCTCAGTGCTCAGGGTGCTGGGTGCTGAGTACTCAGGGTGCTGGGTGCTCAGTACTCAGGGTGCGGGGTGCTCATTGCTCGGGCTGCTGGGTGCTCAGTGCTCGGGGTGCTGGGTGCTCAGTGCTCGGGGTTCTGGGTGCTCAGTGCTCGGGGCGCTGGGTGCTCAGTGCTCGGGGTGCTCGAGCTCAGTACTCAGGGTGCTGGGTGCTCAGTGCTCGGGGTGCTCGGTGCTCAGTACTCAGGGTGCTGGGTGCTCAGTGCTCGGGGTGCTCGGTGCTCAGTACGTTGGGTGCTCACTACTCAGGGTGCTGGGTGCTCAGTCCTCAGGGTGCTGGGTGCTCAGAACTCAGGGTGCTGGGTGCGCAGTGCTTGGGGTGCTGGGTGCTCAGTGCTCAGGGTGCTGGGTGCTCAGTGCTCAGGGTGCTGGGTGCTGAGTACTCAGGGTGCTGGGTGCTCAGTACTCAGGGTGCGGGGTGCTCAGTACTCAGGGTGCTGGGTGATCAGTACTCGGGTGCTGGGTGCTCAGTGCTCAGGGTGCTGGGTGCTCAGTGCTCAGGGTGCTGGGTGCTCAGTGCTCGGGGTGCTGGGTGCTCAGTGCTCAGTACTCAGGGTGCTGGGTGCTCAGTGCTCGGGGTGCTGGGTGCTCAGTGCTCAGTACTCAGGGTGCTGGGTGCTCAGTGCTCGGGGTGCTGGGTGCTCAGTGCTCGGGGTGCTCGGTGCTCAGTACTCAGGGTGCTGGGTGCTCAGTGCTCAGGGTGCTGGGTGCTCAGTACTCAGGGTGCTGGGTGCTCGGTGCTCAGTACGCTGGGTGCTCGGTGCTCAGTACGCTGGGTGCTCAGTACTCAGGGTGCTGGCTGCTCAGTACTCTGGGTGCTCGGTGCTCAGTACTCAGGGTGCTGGGTGCTCAGTGCTCAGTGTGCTCGGTTCTTAGTACTCAGGGTGCTCGGTGCGCGGGGTGCTGTGTGCTCAGTGCTCGGGGTGCTGGGTGCTCAGTGCTCGGGGTGCTGGGTGCTCAGTACTCAGGGTGCTGGGTGCTCAGTACTCAGGGTGCTGGGTGCTCAGTGCTCGGGGTGCTGGGTGCTCAGTGCTCGGCGTGCTGGGTGCTCAGTGCTCGGGGTGCTGGCTGCTCAGTGCTCAGGGTGCTGGGTGCTCAGTGCTCAGGGTGCTGGGTGCTCAGTGCTCGGGGTGCTCGAGCTCAGTACTCAGGGTGCTGGGTGCTCAGTACTCAGGGTGCTGGGTGCTCATTGCTCGGGCTGCTGGGTGCTCAGTGCTCGGGGTGCTGGGTGCTCAGTGCTCGGGGCGCTGGGTGCTCAGTGCTCGGGGTGCTCGAGCTCAGTACTCAGGGTGCTGGGTGCTCAGTGCTCGGGGTGCTCGGTGCTCAGTACTCAGGGTGCTGGGTGCTCAGTGCTCGGGGTGCTCGGTGCTCAGTACGTTGGGTGCTCACTACTCAGGGTGCTGGGTGCTCAGTCCTCAGGGTGCTGGGTGCTCAGAACTCAGGGTGCTGGGTGCGCAGTGCTTGGGGTGCTGGGTGCTCAGTGCTCAGGGTGCTGGGTGCTCAGTGCTCAGGGTGCTGGGTGCTGAGTACTCAGGGTGCTGGGTGCTCAGTACTCAGGGTGCGGGGTGCTCAGTACTCAGGGTGCTGGGTGATCAGTACTCGGGTGCTGGGTGCTCAGTGCTCAGGGTGCTGGGTGCTCAGTGCTCAGGGTGCTGGGTGCTCAGTGCTCGGGGTGCTGGGTGCTCAGTGTTCAGTACTCAGGGTGCTGGGTGCTCAGTGCTCGGGGTGCTGGGTGCTCAGTGCTCAGTACTCAGGGTGCTGGGTGCTCAGTGCTCGGGGTGCTGGGTGCTCAGTGCTCGGGGTGCTCGGTGCTCAGTACTCAGGGTGCTGGGTGCTCAGTGCTCAGGGTGCTGGGTGCTCAGTACTCAGGGTGCTGGGTGCTCGGTGCTCAGTACGCTGGGTGCTTGGTGCTCAGTACGCTGGGTGCTCAGTACTCAGGGTGCTGGCTGCTCAGTACTCTGGGTGCTCGGTGCTCAGTACTCAGGGTGCTGGGTGCTCAGTGCTCAGTGTGCTCGGTTCTTAGTACTCAGGGTGCTCGGTGCGCGGGGTGCTGTGTGCTCAGGGCTCGGGGTGCTGGGTGCTCAGTGCTCTGGGTGCTGGGTGCTCAGTGCTCGGGGTGCTGGGTGCTCAGTGCTCGGGGTGCTAGGTGCTCAGTGCTCAGGGTGCTGGCTGCTCAGTGATCAGGGTGCTGGGTGCTCAGTGCTCAGGGTGTGGGGTGCTCAGTGCTCGGGGTGCTGGGTGCTCAGTGTTCGGGGTGCTGGGTGCTCAGTGCTCGGGATGCTCGGTGCTCAGTGCTCAGGGTGCTGGGTGCTCAGTACTCGGGGTGCTCAGTGCTCAGTACTCAGGGTGCTGGGTGCTCAGTGCTCAGGGTGGTGGGTGCTCAGTGCTCGGGGTGCTTGCGGCTCAGTGCTCACGTTGCTGGGTGCTCAGTACTCGGGGTGCTCAGTGCTCAGTGCTCGGGGTGCTCGGTGCTCAGTACTCAGGGTGCTGGGTGCTCAGTGCTCGGGGTGCTCGGTGCTCAGTACGTTGGGTGCTCACTACTCAGGGTGCTGGGTGCTCAGTGCTCAGGGTTCTGGGTGCTCAGTGCTCGGGGTGCTGGGTGCTCAGTGCTCAGTACTCAGGGTGCTAGGTGCTCAGTGCTCGGGGTGCTGGGTGCTCAGTGCTCAGTACTCAGGGTGCTGGGTGCTCAGAGCTCGAGGTGCTGGGTGCTCAGTGCTCAGGGTGCTGGGTGCTCAGTGCTCAGGGTGCTGGGTATTCAGTGCTCAGGGTGCTGGGTTCTCAGTGCTCAGGGTGCTCGGTGCTTAGTACTCAGGGTGCTCGGTGCTTGGGGTGCTGGGTGCTCAGTGCTCAGGGTGCTGGGTGCTCAGTGCTCTGGGTGCTGGGTGCTCAGTGCTCGGGGTGCTGGGTGCTCAGTGCTCGGGGTGCTGGGTGCTCAGTGCTCGGGGTGCTGGGTGCTCAGTACTCGGGGTGCTCGGTGCTCAGTACTCAGGGTGCAGGGTGCTCAGTGCTCAGGGTGCTGGGTGCTCAGTACTCAGGGTGCTGGGTGCTCGGTGCTCAGTACGCTGGGTGCTCAGTACTCAGGGTGCTGGCTGCTCAGTACTCAGGGTGCTCAGTGCTCAGTACTCAGGGTGCTGTGTGCTCAGTGGTCGGGGTGCTGGGTGCTCATTACTCAGGGTGCTGGGTGCTCAGTACTCAGGGTGCTCAGTGCTTGGGGTGCTGGGTGCTCAGTACTCAGGGTGCTCAGTGCTTGGGGTGTTGGGTGCTCAGTACTCAGGGTGCTGGGTGCTCAGTGCTCAGGGTTCTGGGTGCTCAGTACTCAGGGTGCTGGGTGCTCAGTGCTCAGAGTGCTGGCTGCTCAGTGCTCAGGGTGCTGGGTGCTCAGTGCTCAGGGTGCTGGGTGCTCAGTGCTCGGGGTGCTGGGTGCTCAGTGCTCGGGGTGCTGGGTGCTCAGTGCTCGGGATGCTCGGTGCTCAGTGTTCGGGGTGCTGGGTGCTCAGTACTCGCGGTGCTCAGTGCTCAGTACTCAGGGTACTGGGTGCTCAGTGCTCAGGGTGCTGTGTGCTCAGTGCTTGGGGTGCTTGCGGCTCGGTGCTCACGTTGCTGGGTGGTCAGTACTCGGGGTGCTGGGTGCTCAGTACTCAGGGTGCTGGGAGCTCATTGCTCGGGGTGCTGGGTGCTCAGTGCTCGGGGTGCTGGGTGCTCAGTGCTCTGGGTTCTGGGTGCTCAGTGTTCGGGGCGCTGGGTGCTCAGTGCTCGGGGCGCTGTGTGCTCAGTGCTCGGGGTGCTCGGAGCTCAGTACTCAGGGTGATGGGTGCTCAGTGCTCGGGGTGCTCGGTGCTCAGTACTCAGGGTGCTGGGTGCTCAGTGCTCGGGGTGCTCGGTGCTCAGTACGTTGGGTGCTCACTACTCAGGGTGCTGGGTGCTCAGTGCTCAAGGTGCTGGGTGCTCAGTACTCAGGGTGCTGGGTGCGCATTGCTCGGGGTGCTGGGTGCTCAGTGCTCAGGGTGCTGGGTGCTCAGTGCTCAGGGTGCTGGGTGCTCAGTACTCGGGGTGCTGGGTGCTCAGTACTCAGGGTGCGGGGTGCTCAGTACTCAGGGTGCTGGGTGATCAGTACTCGGGTGCTGGGTGCTCAGTGCTCAGGGTGCTGGGTGCTCAGTGCTCGGGGTGCTAGGTGCTCAGTGCTCAGTACTCAGGGTGCTGGGTGCTCAGTGCTCGGGGTGCTGGGTGCTCAGTGCTCAGTACTCAGGGTGCTGGGTGCTCAGTGCTCGGGGTGCTGGGTGCTCAGTGCTCAGGGTCCTGGGTGCTCAGTGCTCACTGTGCTGGGTACTCAGTGCTCGGGGTGCTGGGTGCTCAGTACTCAGGGTGCTGGGTGCTCAGTACTCAGGGTGCTGGGTGCTCAGTGCTCGGGCTGCTGGGTGCTCAGTGCTCGGGGTGCTGGGTGCTCAGTGCTCGGGGTGCTCGGTGCTCTGTACTCAGGGTGCTGGGTGCTCAGTGCTCGGGGTGCTCAGTACTCAGGGTTCTGTGTGTTCAGTGATCAGGGTGCTGGGTGCTCAGTACTCAGGGTGCTCGGTGCTTAGTACTCAGGGTGCTGGGTGCTCAGTACTCCGGGTGCTGGGTGCTCAGTGCTTGGGGTGCTCCGTGCTCAGTGCTCAAGGTGCTGGGTCCTCAGTACTCAGGGTGCTCATTGCTCAGGGTTCTGGGTCCTCAGTACTCAGGGTGCTGGGTGCTCAGTGCTCAGGGTGCCCGGTGCTCAGTACGTTGGGTGCTCAGTACTCAGGGTGCTGGGTGCTCAGTGCTCGGGGTGCTGGGTGCTCAGTGCACGGGGTGCTGGGTGCTCAGTGCTCGGGGTGCTGGGTGCTCAGTGCTCAGGGTGCTGGGTGCTCAGTGCTCAGGGTGCTGGGTGCTCAGTGCTCTTGGTGCTGGGTGTTCAGTGCTCGGGGTGCTGGGTGCTCAGTGCTCGGGGTGCTCGGTGCTCAGTGCTCAGTACTCAGGTTGCTCAGTGCTCAGGGTGCTGGGTGCTCAGTGCTCGGGGTGCTGGGTGCTCAGTCCTCAGGGTGCTGGGTGCTCAGTGCTCGGGTGCTGGGTGCTCAGTGCTCAGCGTGCTGTGTGCTCAGTACTCAGGGTGCTCAGTACTCAGGGTGCTGGGTGCTCAGTGCTCAGGGTGCTGGGTGCTCAGTGCTCAGGGTGCTGGGTGCTCAGTGCTCAGGGTGCTCGGTGCTCAGTGCTCAGGGTGCTGGGTGCTCAGTACTAATGGTGCTTTGTGCTCAGTACTCAGGGTGCTCATGGCTCAGTACTCAGGGTGCTCAGTGCTCAGTACTCAGGGTGCTCAGTGCTCAGGTTGCTGGGTGCTCAGTGCTTGGGGTGCTGGGTGCTCAGTCCTCAGGGTGCTGGGTGCTCAGTACTCAGGGTGCTGGGTGCTCAGTGCTCGGGGTGCTGGGTGCTCAGTACTCAGGGTGCTGGGTGCTCAGTCCTCGGGTGCTGGGTGCTCAGTTCTCAGGGTGCTGGGTGCTCAGTGCTCGGGGTGCTGGGTGCTCAGTGCTCAGTACTCAGGGTTCTGGGTGCTCAGTGCTCGGGGTGCTGGGTGCTCAGTACTCAGTACTCAGGGTGCTGGGTGCTCAGTGCTCAGGGTGCTGGGTGCTTAGTTCTCAGGGTGCTGGGTGCTCAGTGCTCAGGGTGCTGGGTACTCAGTGCTCGCGGTGCTGGGTGCTCAGTACTCAGGGTGCTGGGTGCTCAGTACTCAGGGTGCTGGGTGCTCAGTGCTCGGGGTGCTGGGTGCTCAGTGCTCGGTGTGCTGGGTGCTCAGTGCTCGGGGTGCTCAGTACTCAGGGTGCTGTGTGTTCAGTGCTCAGGGTGCTGGGTGCTCAGTACTCAGGGTGCTCGGAGCTTAGTACTCAGGGTGCTGGGTGCTCAGTACTCCGGGTGCTGGGTGATCAGTGCTCAGGGTGCTCGGTGCTCAGTGCTCAAGGTGCTGGGTAGTCAGTACTCGGGTGCACATTGCTCAGGGTGCTGGGTGCTCAGTGCTCAGGGTGCTCGGTGATCAGTACGTTGGGTGCTCAGTACTCAGGGTGCTGGGTGCTCAGTGCTCAGGGTGCTGGGTGCTCAGTGCTCAGGGTGCTGGTTGCACAGTGCTCAGGGTGCTGGGTGCTCAGTGCTCGGGGTGCTGGGTGCTCAGTACTCAGGGTGCTGGGTGCTCAGTGCTCAGGGTGCTCGGTGCTCAGTACGCTGGGTGCTCAGTACTCAGGGTGCTGGGTGCTCAGTACTCAGGGTGCTGGGTGCTCAGTACTCAGGGTGCTGGGTGCTCAGTGCTCAGGGTGCTCGGTGCTCAGTACGCTGGGTGCTCAGTACTCAGGGTGCTGGGTGCTCAGTACTCAGGGTGCTGGGTGCTCAGTACTCAGGGTGCTGGGTGCTCAGTACTCAGGGTGCTCGGTGCTCAGTACGCAGGGTGCTCAGTGCTCAGTGCTCGGGGTGCTGGGTCCTCAGTGCTCAGGGTGCTGGGTCCTCAGTGCTCGGGGTGCTGGGTGCTCAGTGCTCAGGGTGCTGGGTGCTCAGTGCTCAGAGTGCTGGGTGCTCAGTACTCAGGGTGCTCGGGTGCTCAGTGCTTGGGCTGTTGGGTGCCCAGTACTCAGGGTGCTGTGTGCTCAGTGCTCAGGGTGCTGGGTGCTCAGTGCTCAGGGTGCTGGGTGCTCAGTGCTCGGGGTGCTGGGTGCTCAGTGCACGGGGTTCTGGGTGCTCAGTGCTCGGGGTGCTGGGTGCTCAGTGCTCAGGGTGCTGGGTGCTCAGTGCTCGGGGTGCTGGGTGCTCAGTGCACGGGGTGCTGGGTGCTCATTACTCAGGGTGCTGGGTGCTCAGTACTCAGGGTGCTCAGTGCTTGGGGTGCTGGGTGCTCAGTACTCAGGTTGCTCAGTGCTTGGGGTGTTGGGTGCTCAGTACTCAGGGTGCTGGGTGCTCAGTGCTCAGGGTTCTGGGTGCTCAGTACTCAGGGTGCTGGGTGCTCAGTGCTCAGAGTGCTGGCTGCTCAGTGCTCAGGGTGCTGGGTGCTCAGTGCTCAGGGTGCTGGGTGCTCAGTGCTCGGGGTGCTGGGTGCTCAGTGCTCGGGGTGCTGGGTGCTCAGTGCTCGGGATGCTCGGTGCTCAGTGCTCGGGGTGCTGGGTGCTCAGTACTCGCGGTGCTCAGTGCTCAGTACTCAGGGTACTGGGTGCTCAGTGCTCAGGGTGCTGTGTGCTCAGTGCTTGGGGAGCTTGCGGCTCGGTGCTCACGTTGCTGGGTGGTCAGTACTCGGGGTGCTGGGTGCTCAGTACTCAGGGTGCTGGGAGCTCATTGCTCGGGGTGCTGGGTGCTCAGTGCTCGGGGTGCTGGGTGCTCAGTGCTCTGGGTTCTGGGTGCTCAGTGTTCGGGGCGCTGGGTGCTCAGTGCTCGGGGCGCTGTGTGCTCAGTGCTCGGGGTGCTCGGAGCTCAGTACTCAGGGTGATGGGTGCTCAGTGCTCGGGGTGCTCGGTGCTCAGTACTCAGGGTGCTGGGTGCTCAGTGCTCGGGGTGCTCGGTGCTCAGTACGTTGGGTGCTCACTACTCAGGGTGCTGGGTGCTCAGTGCTCAAGGTGCTGGGTGCTCAGTACTCAGGGTGCTGGGTGCGCATTGCTCGGGTGCTGGGTGCTCAGTGCTCAGGGTGCTGGGTGCTCAGTGCTCAGGGTGCTGGGTGCTCAGTACTCGGGGTGCTGGGTGCTCAGTACTCAGGGTGCGGGGTGCTCAGTACTCAGGGTGCTGGGTGATCAGTACTCGGGTGCTGGGTGCTCAGTGCTCAGGGTGCTGGGTGATCAGTGCTCGGGGTGCTAGGTGCTCAGTGCTCAGTACTCAGGGTGCTGGGTGCTCAGTGCTCAGGGTGCTGGGTGCTCAGTACTCAGGGTGCTGGGTGCTCGGTGCTCCGTACGCTGGGTGCTCAGTACTCAGGGTGCTGGCTGCTCAGTACTCAGGGTGCTCAGTGCTCAGTACTCAGGGTGCTGTGTGCTCAGTGGTCGGGGTGCTGGGTGCTCATTACTCAGGGTGCTGGGTGCTCAGTACTCAGGGTGCTCAGTGCTTGGGGTGCTGGGTGCTCAGTACTCAGGGTGCTCAGTGCTTGGGGTGTTGGGTGCTCAGTACTCAGGGTGCTGGGTGCTCAGTGCTCAGGGTTCTGGGTGCTCAGTACTCAGGGTGCTGGGTGCTCAGTGCTCAGAGTGCTGGCTGCTCAGTGCTCAGGGTGCTGGGTGCTCAGTGCTCAGGGTGCTGGGTGCTCAGTGCTCGGGGTGCTGGGTGCTCAGTGCTCGGGGTGCTGGGTGCTCAGTGCTCGGGATGCTCGGTGCTCAGTGCTCGGGGTGCTGGGTGCTCAGTACTCGCGGTGCTCAGTGCTCAGTACTCAGGGTACTGGGTGCTCAGTGCTCAGGGTGCTGTGTGCTCAGTGCTTGGGGTGCTTGCGGCTCGGTGCTCACGTTGCTGGGTGGTCAGTACTCGGGGTGCTGGGTGCTCAGTACTCAGGGTGCTGGGAGCTCATTGCTCGGGGTGCTGGGTGCTCAGTGCTCGGGGTGCTGGGTGCTCAGTGCTCTGGGTTCTGGGTGCTCAGTGTTCGGGGCGCTGGGTGCTCAGTGCTCGGGGCGCTGTGTGCTCAGTGCTCGGGGTGCTCGGAGCTCAGTACTCAGGGTGATGGGTGCTCAGTGCTCGGGGTGCTCGGTGCTCAGTACTCAGGGTGCTGGGTGCTCAGTGCTCGGGGTGCTCGGTGCTCAGTACGTTGGGTGCTCACTACTCAGGGTGCTGGGTGCTCAGTGCTCAAGGTGCTGGGTGCTCAGTACTCAGGGTGCTGGGTGCGCATTGCTCGGGGTGCTGGGTGCTCAGTGCTCAGGGTGCTGGGTGCTCAGTGCTCAGGGTGCTGGGTGCTCAGTACTCGGGGTGCTGGGTGCTCAGTACTCAGGGTGCGGGGTGCTCAGTACTCAGGGTGCTGGGTGATCAGTACTCGGGTGCTGGGTGCTCAGTGCTCAGGGTGCTGGGTGCTCAGTGCTCGGGGTGCTAGGTGCTCAGTGCTCAGTACTCAGGGTGCTGGGTGCTCAGTGCTCGGGGTGCTGGGTGCTCAGTGCTCAGTACTCAGGGTGCTGGGTGCTCAGTGCTCGGGGTGCTGGGTGCTCAGTGCTCAGGGTCCTGGGTGCTCAGTGCTCACTGTGCTGGGTACTCAGTGCTCGGGGTGCTGGGTGCTCAGTACTCAGGGTGCTGGGTGCTCAGTACTCAGGGTGCTGGGTGCTCAGTGCTCGGGCTGCTGGGTGCTCAGTGCTCGGGGTGCTGGGTGCTCAGTGCTCGGGGTGCTCGGTGCTCTGTACTCAGGGTGCTGGGTGCTCAGTGCTCGGGGTGCTCAGTACTCAGGGTTCTGTGTGTTCAGTGATCAGGGTGCTGGGTGCTCAGTACTCAGGGTGCTCGGTGCTTAGTACTCAGGGTGCTGGGTGCTCAGTACTCCGGGTGCTGGGTGCTCAGTGCTTGGGGTGCTCCGTGCTCAGTGCTCAAGGTGCTGGGTCCTCAGTACTCAGGGTGCTCATTGCTCAGGGTTCTGGGTCCTCAGTACTCAGGGTGCTGGGTGCTCAGTGCTCAGGGTGCCCGGTGCTCAGTACGTTGGGTGCTCAGTACTCAGGGTGCTGGGTGCTCAGTGCTCGGGGTGCTGGGTGCTCAGTGCACGGGGTGCTGGGTGCTCAGTGCTCGGGGTGCTGGGTGCTCAGTGCTCAGGGTGCTGGGTGCTCAGTGCTCAGGGTGCTGGGTGCTCAGTGCTCTTGGTGCTGGGTGTTCAGTGCTCGGGGTGCTGGGTGCTCAGTGCTCGGGGTGCTCGGTGCTCAGTGCTCAGTACTCAGGTTGCTCAGTGCTCAGGGTGCTGGGTGCTCAGTGCTCGGGGTGCTGGGTGCTCAGTCCTCAGGGTGCTGGGTGCTCAGTGCTCGGGTGCTGGGTGCTCAGTGCTCAGCGTGCTGTGTGCTCAGTACTCAGGGTGCTCAGTACTCAGGGTGCTGGTGCTCAGTGCTCAGGGTGCTGGGTGCTCAGTGCTCAGGGTGCTGGTGCTCAGTGCGCAGGGTGCTCGGTGCTCAGTGCTCAGGGTGCTGGGTGCTCAGTACTAATGGTGCTTTGTGCTCAGTACTCAGGGTGCTCATGGCTCAGTACTCAGGGTGCTCAGTGCTCAGTACTCAGGGTGCTCAGTGCTCAGAGTGCTGGGTGCTCAGTGCTTGGGGTGCTGGGTGCTCAGTCCTCAGGGTGCTGGGTGCTCAGTACTCAGGGTGCTGGGTGCTCAGTGCTCGGGTGCTGGGTGCTCAGTACTCAGGGTGCTGGGTGCTCAGTCCTCGGGTGCTGGGTGCTCAGTTCTCAGGGTGCTGGGTGCTCAGTGCTCGGGGTGCTGGGTGCTCAGTGCTCAGTACTCAGGGTTCTGGGTGCTCAGTGCTCGGGGTGCTGGGTGCTCAGTACTCAGTACTCAGGGTGCTGGGTGCTCAGTGCTCAGGGTGCTGGGTGCTTAGTTCTCAGGGTGCTGGGTGCTCAGTGCTCAGGGTGCTGGGTACTCAGTGCTCGCGGTGCTGGGTGCTCAGTACTCAGGGTGCTGGGTGCTCAGTACTCAGGGTGCTGGGTGCTCAGTGCTCGGGGTGCTGGGTGCTCAGTGCTCGGTGTGCTGGGTGCTCAGTGCTCGGGGTGCTCAGTACTCAGGGTGCTGTGTGTTCAGTGCTCAGGGTGCTGGGTGCTCAGTACTCAGGGTGCTCGGAGCTTAGTACTCAGGGTGCTGGGTGCTCAGTACTCCGGGTGCTGGGTGATCAGTGCTCAGGGTGCTCGGTGCTCAGTGCTCAAGTTGCTGGGTAGTCAGTACTCGGGTGCACATTGCTCAGGGTGCTGGGTGCTCAGTGCTCAGGGTGCTCGGTGATCAGTACGTTGGGTGCTCAGTACTCAGGGTGCTGGGTGCTCAGTGCTCAGGGTGCTGGGTGCTCAGTGCTCAGGGTGCTGGTTGCACAGTGCTCAGGGTGCTGGGTGCTCAGTGCTCGGGGTGCTGGGTGCTCAGTGCTCAGGGTGCTCGGTGCTCAGTACGCTGGGTGCTCAGTACTCAGGGTGCTGGGTGCTCAGTCCTCGGGTGCTGGGTGCTCAGTTCTCAGGGTGCTGGGTGCTCAGTGCTCGGGGTGCTGGGTGCTCAGTGCTCAGTACTCAGGGTTTCTGGGTGCTCAGTGCTCGGGGTGCTGGGTGCTCAGTACTCAGTACTCAGGGTGCTGGGTGCTCAGTGCTCAGGGTGCTGGGTGCTTAGTTCTCAGGGTGCTGGGTGCTCAGTGCTCAGGGTGCTGGGTACTCAGTGCTCGCGGTGCTGGGTGCTCAGTACTCAGGGTGCTGGGTGCTCAGTACTCAGGGTGCTGGGTGCTCAGTGCTCGGGGTGCTGGGTGCTCAGTGCTCGGTGTGCTGGGTGCTCAGTGCTCGGGGTGCTCAGTACTCAGGGTGCTGTGTGTTCAGTGCTCAGGGTGCTGGGTGCTCAGTACTCAGGGTGCTCGGAGCTTAGTACTCAGGGTGCTGGGTGCTCAGTACTCCGGGTGCTGGGTGATCAGTGCTCAGGGTGCTCGGTGCTCAGTGCTCAGGTGCTGGGTAGTCAGTACTCGGGTGCACATTGCTCAGGGTGCTGGGTGCTCAGTGCTCAGGGTGCTCGGTGATCAGTACGTTGGGTGCTCAGTACTCAGGGTGCTGGGTGCTCAGTGCTCAGGGTGCTGGGTGCTCAGTGCTCAGGGTGCTGGTTGCACAGTGCTCAGGGTGCTGGGTGCTCAGTGCTCGGGGTGCTGGGTGCTCAGTACTCAGGGTGCTGGGTGCTCAGTGCTCAGGGTGCTCGGTGCTCAGTACGCTGGGTGCTCAGTACTCAGGGTGCTGGGTGCTCAGTACTCAGGTGCTGGGTGCTCAGTACTCAGGGGTGCTGGGTGCTCAGTGCTCAGGGTGCTCGGTGCTCAGTACGCTG